>NW_008796063.1:428397-439277 GCF_000699145.1 Aptenodytes forsteri
ATTCTCTCCCCCATCCCACCAGGGGGGAGTGAGCGAGTGGCTGTGTGGTGCTCAGTTGCCAGCTGAGGTTAAGCCACGACGCTCAGGTACTGATTGACTAATACTCTTTTTACCGCACAGTTAAGCAAAGTTAAGTCCTGCAACACTTTTTGCTACTGGCCCTCCAAAAGCTCCCTCCCCTCCTAAAATTCAGCTGCAGGCTTAGGCACCTACAGCTTTGGCAAAGGAACAGCGGGGATGTTGTGGCAAGTATTGCAGACCATCTCACCAGGAGGAGGCAGTGGATGAGGTGTTCTGCGGACAACTGGCGTTAGTATGTAATGTGTAGGTAATTTGAGTAGGCAGTCCAGTAGAAAACCCTGGGAAGAGCCTGTGATGCTTTATATGCCAGTCCAAAGTGGTAAGACCTAAACAGAAGTCTGTATGGAGTTCAGCTGCAGGTCTGGCTGGGCTTAAGCAGGGGCAGTTGTATGGTAGGAGAGGTTTTAGCTTATTTCAAGATGAAAATACGGTATTATGCCAAGTTAAGGTTATTTTTGGTTATTTTAAGAATCTGAAAACTGGACGTGCCAAATTATATCTTAAGCCTTTTGATTTTGAATTGGCAACATCCCTGTACACAAAAGAGTATTTACGGTGCTGACAACACAGTTGTCCACACCATGTATGTACTTCTGTAAACAAGGAGGTTTCAATGTCATAAAAGCAGCTTCATAATAAACGCATAGAATAAATGGGTATGTACAGTTCTGTACTTGTTCCATCAGTATAGCATGCAAACGTTTAAATCTACTCTTTCTATTTCTACAGAGACTTGCGATTACTGTCAATAGGAGGTGGCACAGATGAAACCATGCTTTCCATCATATGCAAATACATGGAAACACTTCCAAGCAAGTGACACATCGCCACCCTTCCTTGGAAAGTAAGCAAGCAAGAGCATGGCTTGTACTGCACGCTGAAGGTAACAGCCAGTACGTGTTTCAAGGGTAAAATAAGTAGAAAACGTAACAGTAATTTTGCCAATGAACCGCTTATCAGGGTCTTTGTCCATTACCATTCTACGTGTTCTCCAATATCAAATTTCTGTTGATACAAAGCAGTCTGAAAGCATGTGGCCTCCTGGAAATTTTTTTCCTTTTTCTCAATGGGTTACTTTTTGGGGGGGTCTAGCGATCCACACTAAGCATCCAGGGAAAATGTCTTCTTTAATCAAGGTATATCTACATTTTAGGGCATCTAAGCCACCAATTAAGAAACTTAACTTCCGTATGGATACAGCTATGATTTCACTAGTAGCCTAATCTAATTTCAGTGCAACTTTGCTTTCAAGATCAGTAATTATGGCACAAATTATTCCCTGCTTTATTCAAATACTGGAACAGTGATTTTGCTCTCAATTACAGGTACTTGCCCTATCTTTCAGTTTTAGCAAGTAATCATCAAAATGAGCTCTGTCATCTTTGCCAAATTCACATCGACTTGTACTACACTCTGTCATGGATGTTTGGTGGGGGTTGATTTTTATTTGTAGAATTTTACAAACAACTGTTTAATTGTATCTGAAGCTTTTGGAGGCCTGAACTGAGGTATCATGTTTTGTGTGTGTGTAACTATTAAAGAAAAATATTTTAAAAACCCATGTTAATATGAAAATTGTGTGTTATTACTTAAATGAGATGGTACAATTTATGTTATATGCCAGTCACCTTAAAGCCGAAATGTATACTAAGTATTTTCAAAATTACTGTGATTTGTTACACACAAAGTGTCACTGAAATATACATCTGCTATGATAAGCATAAATTCTTAATTTGATCTTCTTTAAATCTTATTTTTTACGTTTACTTGCGTATCAGCCATTCCTTCAAAACCAACATCAGCAACTCTTCCTAAAGCAGCCATTTAAGTCAGAAGACACAACCTGCCTTACTGCAAACAAAATCTTCAGTGGAATTTTCCTTCTAACCAAGTGGATGTGTTAAGCATTTTCTAAGGAATCTCCATGATACTGTAAGGTTAGCAGTTTGATAGTTAAAAGATTATTATTTCCAGGTGGAAGAAACTATCTGTATCGTTGCCAGGTAGAGTCCAAGTTACACTGAGAAACGCAATATATAAATATTGTGTAAAAATTACATACAAGATTTCAAAACCAAGAATAAACATAACTGCACTATTCCCATGCAGCTGCTATTAACTGCAACTTTGTAAAAGTACAATTAAATGCTACTAGTATTTTTCTATCTTATCGACTGTATAGTGTATTTTACTCTACAAGATCATACTACAGCATCCTGAAATCTTGCTATTTGTGAATTTTAAGGACCGTCAGAGTAATACTTTTCTACCAGAAAATAAGCAGTAAAGCAAGTGCAGATGCTGAGGAAAATTCTAAGGCTACAGTGCATGGTTCCCACCAATTGCCATTCCCCTTCCCAAGTGAAATATTCTCAAAGCAGTTTCACCTTTACGTAAGTCACTATAACCGTTCTAAGCAAACTTGCAGGATTTCAGTTCAGGCTTTAAACTGAAAATCAGCCTTTTACTGGAAGTGAAGAAAGGGAAATGTGCTACATCCTGTACTTGCTCCAAAATTAAAATAACAAAAACATACAGAAATATGTCACAGTTTTGACTATGTAGCTTTCAGTTACCTTTCAGTTCAGAAAGTTCACGTTAAATGAGCCTAACGGAGTTGTGTTTTAGCACTTAATTAAAATAGCCCTTGTGTGTTTTCTAATAAACCTAGAGATGTAGAAAGTTGTTTGGAGACTTCATATATTCCTTGTGTTTAAGCTTTCGCCCTATTTCCCCGCTCTATCTAGACAACTACAAAAAACTACAAAAAACCCCACAACCCTCCTTAAATGAAGAAACACAGAAAGGAAGACATAGGCTTAAGATTCCGCCCCCCCCAAATTAATTTCCCCTCACTCCTCTGCATCACTAAAGAACGGGAGGCAGGGGGAGGGGAGGGAAAGACCACCACCTAGTTCCTATTCTGCATTAATTACCTTTTAATCTGGTTTGACATTTAAAAAGAAAATCCTGTTGGTTTTATACATGAGCTGAAGGACTGGTAAAAAATCTTTTGCCAGTACGTGCTCTGTCAAGACTTAAGGGACACGCTAGCGTGTTTTTCAGAACAAAGACAGGAAATGTATCCACCATATAACTAGCTGCATCCACCCATTTTTCTACTTCGTATTAGGTAGCTAAAACTTTTTCCATTTATTGGTATGACAGATCGATTGCTAAAAAAATGTCTAGAAACTGTTAGACACCATGTTTAAGAGCCAGAGATATAGCCAGAGATATATTCTAGAAGATGATCAACTATCAGGGGAGTGTGGTTGTCAAACAGGTGTGTCAGTAATTATCTCACTTGTGAGGTACCTTGCACTCCACTGTCTCATTAAAATTATACAAGTGCGTCAATTTTGGATGGCAAACTATATCCTATTGACTAGCTTTGGGAATGCTATACTTGTTTAACAAGCCTAGCAATTCTCATATAAAGATGATGCAGTATCCTGGTGTTAGCACTTAGGTGTTCTGTTATTTGTGGAAGTATTGTAGACCTTTTAACAGTCAAAGATTAAATAGGCTAGAAATATTTGAGCTTTAATTACTTTTGCACAGTCTGTGTGTTTTGTATTAGAGAAGTGATTTACACATCACATTTCCATTATATATGAAATCTAACATGAAAGTAATGTAACATACACCTCCATTTCTTATTTAATAGTGCTGCCCACACAAATATAGCCCCCTGAATGCAGCACCATTTCCAAAAAATACATTGGTATTCTACAGTAGAAAAGAATGTATATAAACAACACTAGCTAGAATACTACAGAACACTTTATTTTTCAGTTTGTAATTAGTTATTAATGGCAACATGCTAGACAGTATTTCTAGAAAAGTTTTTCAAAAATTGTAGATACAATTTCAATATCTAGGAAACTTAATTTTTTTAATGTTAAACTCAGCAATGTAATAGCTTCAGCTATTAGAAACTATTTGGTTACCCAAAGCTAAGCCTTCAAAATAAAAAACCTTAATATGACAGCACCTCCAACAGGTGCATCATTATATACTTTAATATAAAATTCAAAATATCTGTCCTCATATTTCAGACATCATGCAGTGTAGATTTAGGGATCATCACAGATTGAAAAGTAAACATACTAATGGTAAAAGTTCTAGTGATTCAATGGAATCATTAAGTTTTAAGATACTTTAAATATAAAGAAAACATTTGTACTGTGTCCATGTTGGTTGATCCCAATGATCCAAGGCATTTGCTTAAAAGAGTAGATGTGTAAGCATGATTTGTCACATTTAAACAAAAATAATCCAGTTTTAAGTAACTTCTCCCCAAAATACACAGTTTAAGCTACTTAAACACATACACTATCAGACCTATCCACAAGAAGAATTTTTGGGGGTACCACTATTACATTTGTTAGCTTCAGGCCAGCCTTTTAAAAATCCACAGATAAAACCAATTTAGAAAGATCCAAGTATTCTTTGTGCTTTTGCAACCTAGAAATTACTGTATGCCTGAAACTGGAGCTCTAATTTAGAGCATGGCCCAGAATGAAATGCAGAATGAAAGAGAAAGCCTTGTAATTCTGCAATTACTTCATATCTGAACAACCGTTGTTTGCTGTATTTTTTTAAATCAATTCTAAAAACTATATTCCCCTAAAAAAGCAACCTGCTATGCTAGCAGTTTCTGCATATTTACAAATAATGCCCCCAAAACAGGGGATGATGGGAAAAATTCTGATACATTAAGAAAGCTATATATAACATTGCATTAACAGTTAATGCAATTTACAACAATTTCACTGTGTTTTATCAACAGAATATGCCACTTCAGATCAATGTCTTCATTAATTAAGACTGCTTTATAGTTGAAATTACATAATTTAAACCGAAGGTAACATACATCACCTCAGTTTAATAATCCAGTATATTACAAAAAAAACAAACAATGCAAAGAGCATCATGTAGCATAATAGCTTTGTCTGGCTTCCCCTGGAGAGTGTCCTCAATCTGCCCATCGTTGCACCTAGAATTCCACCCGTAGAGTCAAAATCATTATCCTACATTTAAAACCAAACAAACAAAACAACAACAAACATGTTACTCTGAGAAAAAAAGATTACCCCTAAAGCTTGCTAAGTGTAGTTTTTCCTGGTTTTTTTCCAATTTTCCAAAACTAAAATTATTTCGGAGGCAGTTTCTGAAAATTAACCAGGAAAAACTTTCACCCATTTATCCAGATGGAGGCAAGCAAAAAAGGAATTACTGACTTATTTTTTGCTTCCCTCTTCTATTCTTAAATAAATTTAAATATAAAACTGCCTTTTTAATAATACTATACATTTGCTAATTGAAAACAAATAGTTGTATCTGAAGTGTAAAGACCTTGGTTGTGCTTTGGAAGTCATGCATTCGCACATCTATCTTTTTGAACAGAAATATAGCTGCTGAATTAGTCACATTTTACAGTCAACGATAAGCTGTCAACATTTTAATACAAATGTTCATACTAAAAGAAGGCATGCTTTACATTACTAACTTCTTAATCCTGCCCCATATTTAAGGAAGGTTAGTGTCTAAACACTTACCATTTCTGATAACATTTTATTTTGGTTTTTAACTTCTGTTCCAATTTCAATGGAAAGCTGTTAAAAAAAAAACAAACAAAAAGTATTAAATATGAGTAATCCGTTATACATCAATTAGTGAAACCAGTCTAAAATATGTGACATGACTAGCATTTCCCCAGGTAAAATGTAAAAACAGTACCTGGTATTTTCAAAAAACAAAGTAACATGCACAGTATTCTGTCAATAACAGTTAGGAAAGTAAATTATTTGTCATTTGACTAGATGAGTCTAGAGAGTCACAGAAGGTACTCAATGCTCCTCCTCCCCTTTTCTCCCTGAACAGAGAATTCCTTATTAGAATTATTGCGTGGACTTCCAAAAATTCAAGATCTAGTCAAGTCTAAGTAGCAATTATCCATTTCCTGGAACAACTGTTAAAACTACTGGCACGCAGCACAGAGGACCATGAGCACTCTTTTTGACTCAAGTGTTGCTGGAGCTGACACTGTAACCTGCTAACACATCTCTTTTGACAAGTTGCTGCTATGCTATAAATGGGAATTTCTTTTGTGAACTTGTCCGTGCCTCCTCTGCTTTGTGTCATGAAACAGGAAGGGCGCAGCAGGACAAGGACGCAAGTTGAGTATGCAAGCGAGAATCAGTCCAGAGGTAGTAACCAGGGTCAGCAACAGCCTGGTGATCACCCAGCACATCCACAGCTATGAGACAGGTCCAAGGTCAAGCCAGAAAGTCAAGTCTGCAGGTTAGGCTTGGAATCAGGGAGGTATGAGACCAGGCACAGAGCTGCAACACAGCTGCAACATAGCAAAGGCAGAGGCTAGCCAGGAGAATCTTGGCTTAAAAGCAGCTCCCAAGTGAAATAGGGGAGAACCCCCACTGAGGCTTCTTAGCAGCTCTTTCTCCGTAA
Source organism: Aptenodytes forsteri (assembly GCF_000699145.1). Lineage (NCBI taxonomy): Eukaryota > Metazoa > Chordata > Aves > Sphenisciformes > Spheniscidae > Aptenodytes > Aptenodytes forsteri. The sequence goes on from NW_008796063.1 coordinate 434,953, forward strand.
CTGTTGTAATCAGTACACTGGCCTTGAACAACCAGCTCAACTCCTAAAAGGGAGAGAAATGTGCTCCAGGCCCCGATGCTTTGGATTAGCCAAAACCCGTATGTTTTTTGTGACACAACCTAAATCTCATTATTTCTTACTGCTGCGTTTCACCACAATCTATCATCAAGTCAAGAGTGAAACATGAGGCTTCTAGGAAGATTATCTGAAGATTATTCCATACTCCAAGGTCATTACATTGCACTAAAAGATGCAACTGCAGAAAAAGCACACATGCTACTCCCTGGGGCACTACCAACCACACTGTAGACATACCCTGGGACACTGATTTGAAATATAACATCCCAGAGAAGGAGACAAGAAATGGAATTCTGTAACAAAGGTCAAAGCTTTTCTTTTTACCTCTTTAACTTACTCTAAATTATTTAGGTGGATAATTTCTTAACTTAAACCTAAGGTTTTATTTTCTATTTGAGACTAAACAAATTACTTTTAAGCAACACAATATTATTAGCAATAGGAATCTGAATGAGTTTAGGGCTAAAAATTCATTGGCTTGTATGACATACATAGAAACAGCACCTATTGCTAAGAATGTATTTTAAAAGGTCTTAAATTGTTAAGAAAAAAAACCCACACAATTTTAATCAGAGCTGTCTTTCAGTTAGACTTGATTGAAAGAAGTCCTCAATCTCTGGAAGGAATCAGAATCATTAAAACAACAAATTTCTCTTTCAGAGTATATTAGCATGCTATTTCTAACAGCTGTTTTCACATTACGGATTTATCAGCAGATACAGCAGAAGCTGATGAGCTACAATGATAACACCAAAAACAAGTAGTCCTTTTTCTTAAATGAACCTGAGCCAGTTTACTGACCTAAACTAAAATTTTCTAGTTTCTGCAGGGACAGTAATTCATTCTGTAGGACAATAAGCCATAAGTAACACCACAGGTGTCCTCAAGATTGGCAAAAAAAGACAAGTCTAGCTAAAAATCTAATTAAAGGAAGAATCAGTTATACAATGAATGATTATGCATGTTGGTTGACAATAATTCTTTCTTGTGTTAAATCTATGTTTTAAACTAAGTCTACTGCTTCACTGGTCCATATAATTTAACTCAATAAATGTGACGATACTGCTATAATTAAATACTTACTGATTTAATGGCACTGACTTTTGTACGCAGACTTTCTGTTAACCTTTCATTTTCTTCTTCATAAACACTATATCCACTATTGGTATAGCCATAGTTACCAGTAGGTGCACCATCGCCTATGAACACAAGAGTCAGTAGTTAGACAGAAAACACCATTGGAGCAAGTGCTCTTCAAATGTGGAAAAGCACTCTTTCCATTTAAAAATGCATTTCCTTAATGTCACCCTCGGCAATCAGGAAGAGGTACCACATGTTCCTGAGATAGAGATTCAACCTTTTTCAAATGTGCAAGTTATCTTTCAATATGCAAATCAAAGACGGAAAACTGGGGAATGGTTGTAATTTAATACTATAAAATTTTTCCTCACATAATGTTTTCAGATTACTTCTATGGAAATCAACCTAGGCATTACATGGAGATGTGAAGGGAGCATTGAGGCCGCTACATAGAGTGGTAAACCTAACTCAAGGCAGGAGAGTTGAGATCATTCTCTAACAAAGACAAATACCATTTGATCACACCCGCATTTAAAGGAGAGAGCATACTCTGATCCTTACACGTATTTCTCTACAAACAAGACCTCAGACAAGAAGCCAGGCCTCTGAGCAGAACACTGCCATTTCTGTCACCATTCTGCAGTTCTATTCCCACTCCTGCCTTTGCTTTTCAGGTGATGGAGCTTCAGGACTGTTCCAGACAACTGACTCAGCAGAGCAGAAGAGAATGAAAGCTCCTCAGCTCCACATATTTGCTTCCACCAACCTCTAATAAAGATCTCCTACAGACAACAGTTGGACAGCAGCACAGGCACAGGAGAATTAAAGCCGTGTCCTGTCTAGACAAAAATCAGTCTTAGGCCTCAAATCAAAGATCTGAAACCAAAGAAGAGAGACCAAGACTGAGAAAGGCAAACACAAAGGAACTATTATAAGCTTTATGATAAAGATCCTGCTAGATTAATTCAACTAGTAATCCAGCTATAATGTTAATCAATATTTATATGGCTAGTCAGAATGCCACACTAAAATTGTCTGAATGCCTTTGGTTAATTTAGAGATTTTTGCGTTTAGGTGCCTTTTTTTCTTCTTGAGGAAAAAGGGAGAGAAGAGAGACACCAACCACATTCACAGATAAAGCCCCATCTCAAACAGTTTCACTGTGTGCTTGGCATACATAACGTTAAGATTTTAAAAGAGAGAATTATGATGCTACTTTCATAATAGATATAATTTTATATTAACCCATAAAGCTGTTCTTTAAGTGACATGACAATTTTTTAGTTTGTACTTGTAAACTGTTTTAATGTTATTCTATAAATTAAGCTAACAACAAATTCTCAACAAGACTGGGTGAAATGTATGTTTCCATTTCATCGCAGTGAGAGTCAAGAAGTTCCCCCTCCCCCCAATCAAAAGTACCAATGCCAAGTATAGAAAGTTGACTAAAATTATATCAGTTAGAGAGTCAGGGTTGTTCCCTTTATCTTGTTTTACAAATGCATCTAAGTACAGTACTTCCTACCAAGTGACACGCAATTTTGAATATGTTTATAAGTTAATATACTATATAGCTTCAGGCCAAAATACCATAACTATGATTATTACATAGACTGTGTCATAACAGATGTGAACAACTGCCCCAAAGCTTTTAAATAGGCACAGCCACTTCTGTATATGTAATAGAAAGCACTATGTAGAAGCCTGGCTACTACTGTTTACAGGAAGAACAGAAACTTCAGCATGGCAGTTCTACAGGCTGTCTTGCAACTGTTCATTGACAGGACATGTAATACGGACATGACCATAACATAATCACGGGCTAAAAAAGAGGTACCAGGTAGCTGGTGCTCACAGCAGAAGTACTGGTGCCCAGCTTCTATTTCCAGCCTACTAAATAAAAAGGAATTTTAGACTGACAGTTGAAATGTCAAGGGAAAGCGGCAAATTCTACTGCAGCTGATAACAGTCATAATAGACATTTAAGTCTTCTGCTTGACCTTCCAGCAGATTTTCAAAGAATTAGTTTCAGGAAGTTCCTTAAGGCATTGTTTGCCAGAGACATGCTAAAAGAAGGCACGCTCTTTCCCCTGCACTCCTTCCATAAACATCCATTGCTTTACTTTTTCAGAAACATACCGAGCTGGATGGCCTTCAGTCTAACCCCTCTCAGTTCATACCCAAGAACGAGCTGTTAGTCTGACAAAGAAAAGGACTGAAGACCCATCAAATGCCCACCTTTTATGATAACATCCCAACACCTCTCTTGATCTATTAAGAGCCATATCCAAGACTTGTTTTATCTTGTGAAAATACTATTACACAACACACATCGAGAAGTGTAGAAGTAAATCTAGGGTGGTGTTACAGACACACCTGGTTTAGCCAGATGGCATTTATCAGCCCCTAAATATTCCCTTTCTAGGAAGAAGTACCACAATTCAGTCATAAACTTCCGAGGCATAAACATTACCTAAGCTTTACAGTGAGGTCACAGCACCTACATGGTTCTAGAACATGACGTGGGAGTTCAAAGTTTACAGTCATCAACATGGCTGCTGGTTGAAAAATGGGGCCTAAGCTTCTCAAAACACTCAGCAGGAACTCTGCAAAGATTTCTGCCTTTGCATCCGATTATATTTGTGATAAATTGACAACAGTTGGGTTTTTTCCCCCCAAACATAGCAGGAAAACATACAGAAGTACTAAAATTAAAAAACAGCTGAGAATTTGGAAAGGACTTGACTGAAGAGTGACAAATCTGTCCATCCATGGAAACATGGCTCAAACTAACGCTGTGTTAGAACCATTCATGAACACAATTAAATACAAATCCCACTGCTGCTCCGTAAGTCCAGCTGAGCTAGAAAGAGAAGACAGACGGAAGCACGTGTAACAGACACAATACTTTTCCCACCCAAAGCTCCCGAGCTCTGCTGCAAGCCTACACCCCTCGACACAGCCCCTCTCACGCAGAGACCCCCACCGAAGCCCCTACCCGGGGACGGGTCGGGCCCTGCCTAGCCGGCTCCGGCTCTCACAGGCTCGGGCACAGCGCGGCCCACACGAGAGCACGGGCTGCCCCGGCCCGCCCCGCCGAGCTTTTCACTCCCTCTCCCCCTCCGTTTAACCCTCCAGCACCAGGCGAGGGTGCGCCACGCAACCGC
>NW_008796063.1:439543-457443 GCF_000699145.1 Aptenodytes forsteri
TGGGTGCTGTAGTTCCGCGCCAGAGGCGGGGCGGCGGCGCCGCTCGGGAGACCAGGCCCCGGCGCCTGTGCGCGGCGCGGGGGTTGGGGCTGGGTCCCTGACAGAGCGGTCCCGTCCAGAGCCTCCTGTCCCGGGGGGCACGGTTCCCCCGGTCGGGAGCACGGTGTCTGCAGGGCCTCCCCGCAGCACCCCAAGGCATTGAACCAGCGTGGCGTTTCTCAGGGGATAGTGTAACAGACCGTTCGGCCCGCGCACTGTCTGTGTGCCCAATGGGCCCTGAAAATGGCGTGATCAACTAAAAGTGTACATTTCAGGGAGTTGGACTGTGAGGCAGTGGTTTCAGGGGGCAAAAGAAGGTTGCAGGGTAGCATCGTGAGGGAGCCTGGCCACCAGCTGGAGCAGGCGCTGGCAGAGCAGCTTCCTCCCTGCGTGGCCACCTCCCCGCGGCTTCAGGAGAAGAGCAAATTCTATTAAATACAACCAGTCATGAATTTACTCAATACATTACCTATTTCAGCTTGCATTAAACTGTTTAGAATTGATCCTGAAAGGAAAAAAAAAAATCTCAACCTTCGTTTCAGGAGGCCATTTTATTGTTTGGAAATGGAAGATTCTCAGGGGTTGCCTTGTAACAGGTAGTCAAAACATTAAAACTAAGTGCTGAGTGGAGATTTACCACCTTTGCTTTTCCCCCCTGTTTATTTAGAAGTAACAGGCACACTACTGCAGCATACAGCTACTCCAACTGGAAACCTGCAGATTTCATTATTATTGAATCTTCAGTTCTGTGAATGATTTAAATTTCATTTGCAAAGATAATTTCTCCTTCATTCTTTAACCTCTTGCAATGCTTTATCAGAAATGGATTTTACCTGCTTTTATTAAAGATGTGACTCACTCTGTATACCAGTGGATTGAATTTATTTCCCAGGATGATACCAGAATGATGTATCAGTACTCCAGCGTAAAGCAAACAACATCACGGAGTCCATTCAGAGTTTGCTATTTCAGATGTGGCATGCACTGGACTAAAGAAATTGCATTGGCTTTTCCAATTACAACATGCTGCCATATCATTAATTGCTTTGGTATTTGTGTTCTGGTAGGAACTAAGACACCCGGTATTGGACCAAGATCCACTTGTATTGTACAAGCTATATAAATGCAGACCAAAGCTCCTACTGCAATGAGCTTGCAGTATAACGGGAGTCTTCATCTAGGCAGGTAAAGTTGTAGAAGGAAGAATAAAATAACTCTTGTCAAGAAGAAGGCCTATGCCCTCCTGCTGACATCCTGTGTAATTGCTGTAAGACACCCCATGTATCTTTTTGCAGTGCATAAAACCATGAATAATTGCAGCATTTCTTTTCTCTCCACTTGTCAAAGTTTAATTGAGACATCAGTCTTGTATCAGCCCAACTTCAGGACAGACATTGAGAAGCTGTTGTTCATTTATTTACTTCTCAGTTACATCTGGATGCCTACATCGCAAACAGCGTTATGAAGAGTAAAATGAGTATCATGTAGAAACTGGCCCTTTAGTTTATTTAATATTTGATAATTTAAGCAGTTCATCCAAAATTTCAACTAAGGCATTAGTTGCACATACAAAACAGAAGAGAAGGCCAAGGAGAAGAAATGAACTGCAGAACTGTCACCCATACCGCGCAGCGTGAAGCTCACCTCCATGGGATTTTGTCTGGAACTCAGCAGTTCTTACAGGCGTTTGCAAGCTGCCATCACTGATGACCTAAGACTTGATTTACATCAGTTCAGGGAAATACATCAGTTGTTTCAAAGGAGGGAAAAGTATTATCACCAGATTAAAGATGCTGTTCATGCTAAAACCAGCTGAAGTTCACAGATGGGCCCATTTCTTACCTTGCCAGGGCAAAGAGGTCTCTTAAAGGACTACATGCTTAAAACTGCAAAATTTAGATGCTGTAAAATTTACAGAAAATTAACAGATTCTGAGAAAACTTTTGTCATGAGTGCTTCAGATTTGAACTAGGGCTCTGTTAGGAGCAATAACCTCATCAAACACAATTTTTGAAGGAGGGTTAGGGTGACGGTCTATGCAGTAACTAAATAACCAGAGAGTAAAATTGAGGCTCCAGGAGGCACTAGGAAAATGTCTTTTAGTAACAGCTGGCTGAGTCTCTCATTGTTATGTATAATTTTATTTACATTTTTTTCTTCATATACCATCCAAGAAAATGATTACATTTGGTGGCATTACTATATGAAAAGATCTTTCTTTACAGTAGTTACATATTCTATGTCACCCTTCTTTTTTTCCCCCCATGACTCTTCTTCCATTTTTCAATAAATACAGATTCATACATAACTAGGTAAAAAAAGTACACCTCCCCACTAGGATTGTAGCTATAATTCGTTGTTAAGGGGCTCATTTTTCATTTTTACTTAAATTTTCTGTAAAATAAAATCCCAATTAGCCACATGTAAGGTGTCCACAACTCATGGTGTTTATAATCTGCTTATCATGTTTTGAAATAACATATTGAGTCTATAGGCAATTTATAAATAGTTCATTTCATTCTTCACATTTTCTTACAGCAAAGCGTGGAAATGATACTGGCATGATTAATGTTTCAAATCCATTTTTATCATATTGAATTTATGGTTTTTTCAGACACTGCAAGTGCCTCGTAGAAAAGTTAATTTTATAGTTCTCCTGACATTACAACAATGAAATTGCGATTCCGCCTCACAACAGAGGCTGGACACAGAGGTCGACTGGGTATCATTAGTATTCACTATGTTTATGTTATATTTCCATTGATTGGTTTTATTCATATTAATCATTTCACAAAATGGATCTGTGAAACACATACAATTTTTCTGTTGACGTGATTAATTGTACTCGTGTTGGCTCTCTGGCCCGTTCCCTGGCAGCCCTCCCACAGGGAGGCCGTGCCCTAGGCTCCCCGGCTTTGTAAACCAGCTGTGCGTGGTTAGCAGCTGTGGCTGCAGCTCTTCCTTAGCATCTGCAGTTCTTCCTGCCAGGAAGCCTAAACCAGTAGTCAGCAAGTGGGTTTAAGATGGCTGACTCGTCAACATTTTGTTTATCGGTGACAACATACAGGAAGAAAAAGCACATAAAAACAATACAGAAAGGTGTATGCAGTCTGCAAGCTTATCTGTCTTGACCGTGTTTTTATAATCTTTTAATAGTAGCCTACACAGGTGTGTCATTGTCAGACACCCTGCTTAGGCAATGGGTATGTCAGTCTCCTTTCCCCAAAATATTAATGAACAACTACTCCTTCTTTAAAAAAAAAAAAAAAGACATCTTTTATAAAAGGGGTGTTCCACATGTCCTACCAACTGTCCTACCGCTGCTTCCATTTTTTGATTCTCTTCACTGTCTCCAGCTAAACTAGATGAATACATTTACATAGCAAACAGCCCATAGATTTTATTAGTTGATAACTCCATGACTCCACTGCAAAAGCAATGAAAAGGAAAATAAAACAGGGAAGCTGCCTGAAAAGATCCTGTATAATCAAACTTCCACTACGCAACTGAAAGCCCAGGAATCTTATTAACATGAAAATAATAATGATATGATGATATGAATGATTATCAATTATTAAATAAGTACCCACAATGTCAGTGTTCTTACATGTTCTTACATAAACAGGTTTTCACAGTCGTCATGATTAACTTGCTACTTTCAACAATTATAGGCTGTGAAAAGAGCCTAACAAGTCACAGGCATAATTAGAGAGTTGAAAAGCTGATATTGCATGATACTATGTTAGTATCAAATATTTCAATCACTGTTTTGTTAAGCAGTAAGCTTCAATTATTAAAAAAAATATTTGCTAGTTAAATCTTGATCCATTGTGCAATTAAGTAACAGCTAATGAGACATTTCGATAGAAAACTAATACATTAACCACATAGAAGCAGAGCTAGATCACAGAATATTTTTAATTAGGATTCGGTATCTTCAAAAAGGAATAATGTCAGCATCTTTCATCAGTATTCTTGCCACTTAATATCCTGGTTTATTCTAATGCTATTTAGCAAATGAGAGCCTTCAAAATGCTTCTATTCCAACAAACTCAGTCAGATCACTCAGGTGTTTCCTCCCATATTCTGAAAGCTGACAAAACTGACACCGGACTTAGGATGCCATCAGCCTTGTTCTTCCTGGTTGTATTCTCCAAATAGTGCCGTCATGAAAAACAGAAGGTGGGATGCAAAACCACACCTTCTGTAAGACTTTAAGTGGCTGAAGGGGGTTGATCACAGCTGCTGCTCATTGCCACCTAGACTGTCAAGCAAAGAAGTAATCATGCAAGTCACAAGTGGAATAATACCTGCAGTCGTTATTCAGGTTCTTTAATGATGAGAACATACGTAAATCACTGCAAGTACCGACAAACCTATCAGTTTCACCCATCACAATGATTCAAAACTTTATTAAATACTGTCAAAGAGAACCGTGGCTGTTTCTGGTCTTAACGCACTTCCATCATAGATGGTGACTTCTTTCTGGGATAAGGTTTGGAGACATCTCGTCTCATCGTGTATTCAAACTATGTGCATTTTTTTACTATATTCTTTTAATAAAACCCCTACCAGGTATCTGACAAAATAGCCTTTTATTGTTTTTAGAAGATAACCAAGAAGATACTTGAACAAGATTCTGGGAACTCCTGTTATCTTTAATAAAACCGTGTTGCTGGGAATCAGGGGAGCTTCCTTGAACGTATGCAATTGTATTCATCCATGCCTAGTCATCCTAGGCCTTTCCATACACAGGTTCAAAGGATCATTAGCACTTTGTACTTTTATAAAGGCTTCCTATCTCATAGCTTCGCATGTGTATATGATTACAGGCTTAAAAATCACATAAACTCATAATAAGATTTTACAGCTCAGTAAATAGGCTTAGAACAAAACTTACAGTGTGTATTTCTATAAAGTTGTGGCTGTAATGCATTCCATGTTAATTTCTTGTTCCTGATTTCAGTATCATCTCACTTTTTCCAGTCATAGTAAACGTTATCCTGAGGGAGGCCTCAGGAAGCTTGGTTGGTGAGACACGCATCAGCAGCAGAGGACCAGCTGAGGGAAGGAGAAGCAATATGTATGGTTGCATCCGCAGAAAGTATCTAGTAAGAAAGTACAGCCTTTTTCACCTTTACAACACTTTTTTTAATTTATTAACAGTGAAGGCATCTTTCTTCTCACTTTAATATAAGCTATGTCTGGAAAGTATTGAGCTTTGTATTAGCTCATGGATAATATAATTTAAATATAATTATTATTTACTTGTTGTTGCTAAATACTGTGATTCTGCTTATTCTTTCGTTTAGTTACTTTTTAGTAGCATAAGCTGTTCCATCTCTTGTTTGATTCTGCAGGGAACACACCCAGAAATCTCTGCGGTATTTTTATAGATTTCTTGTCAGTGCTGTTAAATTACATCAAAATAGAGAAGGAAGGCTATGGACACAACTGCTGGTCTCCCTCCTAAATTTCATTATGTAGGGCTAGAATCAAAATTTACTGAAGTCATGGAGAATTTTTATATTGACTTTGGATCAGGCTATAAATTTTTATTAAAAAAACAGCTCTGCTGATTCTTTGTCTTCCAAGTAGTGTATGCTGTATAATCTATGAATAATTCCAGTCATGATTTCTTTCTCTAATATTAAGGTACCATTTCTGATGTCATCTTTGACGAGGTAATAATATCAGCTGAATGAGTGATAAGAATTCAGAGCCATTGCAGCAGCCTGAGCATTAATAACTGTAATGTCTAAAGAGGAGGACTAATACATTTAAAATAAAAAGTGGAAGTCAAAGTAATTTTTCATTTCAGTAAAACAAATGTATGGGATGAGTGGAGCATACAGTTCCAATGCTTTGTAAGATGCAATTAAACAGTAATTTGATGATTTGCGTTCTGTTTATTTTGACCTTTCAGACATGTGGGAAAGGCTTTCACCAGTCAAAATACAGAATTCAATAAAAACAGAGACTTTAAGCACAATGAATTCCAGTGAGGGGAGAGCTATTTTGCAGACCTGTATCTAGGCAGAGCATTTTCTTACAGCACATTTCTCAAGACAAATGAGGCAGACACGATCCTTGTTTCCTTGTCCAGCAAGGCAAAACTGAGAATGTGAATCAAGATTCCTGGGTGCTGGAACTAGCGTTGTGCTAGCTTTGTGCTTGACCACTGGAGAGTTACTTAAAAAAAGATTAAAACATCATGTACTTCTTTAATTCTCTTTAGTTTTCTCATAAGTCAACAAATCATGCACAAAACCATTTGTTTGATGACTAATTAGAGAAGCTAATGCCTGAACATAAATCTGCAAAAGCTCTTGCAAGTCCCTTGTTTTCCAGAAAGACCATTACAAATAAATTACCCATTCAAAGCGCCTTTGTAAAGATCATTTTCTTAGGCTGTTGGGTGGACTGCAGCAGCAGGGCTAATTACCTGTACTGGATGGAGCATGGTGCTGATAGGACGACATGGCTTCCTGTACTGTGGTGGCTCATTCAGAGGTTACTTGTGTGTTTCTGCATAGCACTACATTATGCCACAAGAATATATATTTAATTTCTGTATTCGTATTAGTTGCCAGATGCAGTGTAGCAACTGGTAAGAAAGTGTAACATTGTTCTCCATAAAGATGCCTCAATGCACTTCTAAGAAAAGGCTCTTTTAACTTACTGAAAATCTGAGCACCTTATCTAGCTTTTAATGAAGTCAGTAACAAAATTTCATGAATTTTTATGGCATGGGATTGAAGACTGAAGTAATTACAATGTGGAAAGGATCATTAATTATAGTGTCGTAGGTTCTTTTCATGGTTTTCTGTAAATGTAGATAAAAGCAAACTTAGGTTATGTTTTATGGTATACCATGAAGAAAGATTTCATCTCCCACAGCCCATTCACCAACAGAAGTAATCTTTGCTTGAAAATAACATTAAAAGTCATTGTCACTTGTACGGTCAAAAAGGACATGATATATGAGTTAGGATTAAATGACAGTCTACACATTTATGCCACCACATACAAACATCTACTGTATGGATACAAGCCGTACTCGTAAACCCATAATTTGACAATAACCAGAATCCTTGGTCCCTTTAAGGATCATGTTAGGCAAAAGGCCTGGAGAACTGCCTACAGGATAAGAAGGTTTCTACCCCATTTAACCCCAGTTCAATCCACCAAACCTGCATCCTGTTGTGGATGTCTTGGGGTCGGTCCACCAGTCCATGTCCAGCGGTGGGTTGCTCCTTGGTTCAAGGTCCACCAGCTAGTGCTTTGTTATGGATTGGATCCTGGCTTACAGCTCAAAGTCTGCCAGACTGCTCTTACACCTGTTATCTCTGAATGCTGGCCTTGGCCTGCTGGAACTCTGTACTCCGCTGTTTGACTTGTGACAAACTAAGCAGCTATCTTACCCAACACATTTTCCTTCCCTTTTATGCTTTGCTAAGGAGCCCTTATTCAGCTTATCCATTCTAGAAAACACCATTTTATATCCCTGCTGCTCAGATGACCACCATCTCCTTGAATAATTGCCATCTTTAGTTCTATAGCCGAGTAAAGATGGGTGGTATTTTTGAATCCTTTTACCCAGGAAATCCAGTTATTCAACTGAACCCTCTTGTCCGAATCTCTTTCCTGAGATCCTGAATGAGGGGAAAAGGTCAGGTTGATGGTTTCTTTCCCCAGAACTTTCCCCAGAAGGGTTCAGGAAGGATGGAGAGGACACTATCCACAAGCAAACTCTACTCACAGTGATGCTCCTGAGTTGAATCCACATGCTACATGATCATTCTAATTGATTATACTTTAGTTGGAAACTCATAAAGTTAAAATGCAAATGTTAGTTTACTACAGCAATGCTGAGTGTCCATATACCCCACTGATGTAAAAGAAAATGTAGACAGCATATCTGAATTTCATATTCATGAATCTTCATTTATAGAGATAATTTTTCTTTAAATGAGATTACTAGGATAACCTCATTTATTAAAAATAAAAACTGTTATTCAATAAGACTGTCTTTGAAGTTATGTATTCCATATATATTTAAAGGCTATGCTTTAGTAATTACTAAAGTAAGTATTCTCCTAGTGCCCCCGTCAGCATCCGTATTTCCTGACAGGATACGTGGTCATGGATCTGGTTTCAAGAGTTCCTCTGTTGGCTTCCTGCTGAACAGTGTAGACCAACAGTAGAGTTAGCGGTATAAACTTCAAACCACATTCCTCCTTCATGGATCAGCATTGATCACAGTAAAGGATGATGATTCTGGCCACATGGTTCTGTTTTAGAAAATGCAGTTTTCTGTATCTGGACAAATCATGACCAACTACAATGAGACTGCCTGCATATTGCTTCAGCCTTTTTTCCAGAGATTACAGTTCTTAAGAAATTAGTAATAGAAAGAAGTCTGGAAAGGACAGCAAAACCAGACAGCAAACAAGGTAGGTCTGAGGCACCTGGCTCCCGTGCCTGGCATTTGCTTGGCACATACAGATCAGCTCATCCTGTGCCAAAGCTCAGACTGGAGAGGCAGTGGAGCCACTGCAGGTGTGCACTTGATCTGATGTAAGTCGAACATATCCAGCATGTGCCGTGTGTGTGCAAGTTCAATATGCTCGTGCATGTGACACTGGATCTACCACTCTCGGATCTAACTCATGATCTTTATGAATCATAGGAAACACAAAAGATCCTGGGCCAAGTCCCAGAGAAAAATCTTGGTGACCTGCCAGAAGAGCAGGTCTAGCTCTAATTCTAGATTGGTGCCTCCTAACATGGTGGCACAGGAGAGGTGAGATTCAGTGTAGGCTCACGTGCTACTGCCTGGAGAAAGGGCAGTATTTCCTCATATCTCCTGCAGCACACAGTGCAGATGCCGGCTCAGAAAGTGTGGCTAGAAAGTGATGTGCAGGATGGAGAGTGAGGATAGTTGGATTCTAAACTTGCAAAATAAATTCTGGGATGGAGCCAAATCTTTGACATTTCTGTTCCTCTGTTTCCCTGTCACTAAAATGTTAATTTCTTGCCAAGGATGTTAAAAGGCTTATTTAATCATTTTTACTAATATGTTCTAACACCTTGAAATGTGGCTTAGGAAAGAAAAGTATTATTCAAAGTCAGTGGAAGAAGAATGTCCACTATTTGCATTACAGTAGAATCAAATGACCCAATCCATCATGTAGATTATACAGGAAGACATGATTCCTCCCTCAGAGTCCGGGGAGAGGAATGATCATTTTTTGCATTACAATAGAGTCAGATGATATGGTCCATCTTGTAAGTCATGTACAAAGGCATGACGCCTCTCCCGGATACCTTTATAACCCTTATGACTCCTGTAGTATCTATTATGTTATTGCGAGTATTACATTTTCTGCCACATTTTAGCAATGAAGAAGTCATTTGAAGGAAAAATAAATAGGAGCACAAACTCAATAAAAATAATATAATATATAAAATATTTTAATATATGTAAGTTTTTAGAATAAAGTGGAAAAACTTTTTGTTAGAAATAATGTACATCTTGGTAAAAGAAGCTATATGTTTTGATGGTGCTGCACTGGATTTTCCAGTTTTATGAAAAAAATACAGAATGTGCAGACAAGTTTGCAAAATTGTGTTCACCCATACCACCAAACAGCTCTATGTAAAGAGCTTTCATGTGAGGCTGTTCGAGGTCATGATTCATTATGGGCTAAATACATGTTCTGTGTAAGCATTTACACTGCTGGTAATGAGATTCTATTCTAGGAATCACATAACTTACGGAGCAGAAGTCCATTTTAAGAATTACTAAGAAATATTCAATACCTATCATCCTTTAACAGGTTCATAATAAGAACTTTTTAAAATTTAGACAAAGGCAGTTTGGGTTAAAAATAGGCAGATGTGCTGTATTGTATTCTACCAATTGATTTCATCGAGGCTTTCTCCTGACCTTCCCTGCATCCCCTGAACACAGTGATTGTCAGAAAGGGGAAATTCATCTCTCCCTTATGGCCCTGAGTGGCTGGACTTCCAGCGGGGAATGAATGTTACCTTCTGGTAACACCCAGAAGGATCCCTGCACCCCTTTCCAGCGGGGAATGAAGCAGTTGGTAACACCCAGAAGGATCCCTGCACCCCGATATGCCAGCAAGTGCGGTGGTTTCCGTGAGTGGAGAATTGAAGGCAGAAGAGATGCATGTTTCACTGCTGTCTCAGGCTGACCTTCTCCAGCATCAGCCTGGGCAATTCACATCTGCTGCTCCTCAGGTGCCCAGGATAAAACACGGTGCCCAAGATGAGTGCACGCACTGCCCCTTCTGTTGGCCAGCAGCCTTGGTGCTGGTCCCAAGAGAAACCAGGAGCAGAGAGGGAAGGAAGGGGCAAGAGAGGGACCTTGAGAGCTGCCTGGGGTGTAGTCAGCTCCAAGCTTTACCGTGAACAATGAAGGTAATGAAATCTTTCTCCTCTGTTTTTTCTCTGTTGCCCAAAAAGCTTAAGAACTTGCATAACAGCTTTCCCTCCACCGGCATGTTATTAGGGTTTTTTTAACTAGTCAGGTATTTTCAGGATACTTGTGGGAATTTAACATCTTTAAGGCCATAACCCTTCTCAAATTCGATAGCAATTAGCTAGTGCTTGTGTTCAAATGGATTCAGGGGACTGGAGGCAGTCTGACTGGCAGACAGATATCCTCCCAATAGCTGGGCAAGACTCCTCCACTGGGGAAGTGAGGGAAAAAAAGGGAGAGAGACCCCCTTAGGTTGGAAGAAGATACGTGGGGAGGCAGGAATAACTTAAAACCTTGCGTATGGTTAGTACAATTACAAAAGCAAGGAGGTTATGCTGTGTAGGAGATGTGCTAAGGGAGCTGAGATATTCAACCATCCCTACCTGGCAGAATTCTCAAAAGGCATTGAATCCTTGCTGAATGCTCACACATGGCATAAGGGCTGTGAATATCATAGGCACCTGAAAATGAGAATGTGATCCTTTGCGGTTCAGTTTTGCCACCTATTAGCTAAGAGGTTAATTAGATGAGTTGTTACAGCTTAACTTTGAGGTTCTTCAGTGAACTGTATTGTATAAAACTGGTTTTCAGGAATATCCCATGTGAACTTTGATAGCAATAAATTCTAGCCAAGATTTTAGAAATAGTGCAACTGTTCATCTTCAGTCTTTTAAAAGCTTATTTTTCCTAAAACTCTGGAGAATATAAAGTGAAATAAAATTGTTTACATATACTGTGAACAATCAGCAAAACAGTTGAAACTCTTACTGGGAGACCATAACATGCTGACAGTTAAGATTTTATTTCATGGAATACTAATGAGGATTTAAAATGACATTTAAAAAGAGTATATAAAAAGATTGTTTTCTTTCCATCGCTGAATTATTAGTAGGTTTGTACTGAGTTGCAGGATATCATTATTATTTTTACATCAGTAATGCCTTTCTAACCTCAATTAGCAGGAGACCAGAAGCCACGCTATGAATCTTTCACTGAAATGCAGTTGTCAGCTATGTAAATGACTTCATAAATGTGTCCTGAAAATGGAAATGGTTTATGCAAATTAACCTAAACCACAGGTGCAAGATGAGAAGTATAAGAAATGATGGAATTAACTCAGTGGTGTTGGGAAGCATCATTGGACTCCACCTGAATGGAATGCATCACTTGGAGAATCAACTGAGTTCCACCAGAAGGGGGAAAGGAGACCTAGCTAACGTTTTCAGAAGCGCTAGGGTAGGTGGAGGACATCTCTCCCGCTCACCCCTTTCCCTTGTAAAAGTATTTTTTCATTCTCAGAGTGTTTCCTCTCATGTAAAAAGAAGCATAATTTTAAATATACGCTGACCACCTGGAAAAACCCTACTACAAATGGAAATAGATTTACAATTAAGAGATTAATGTTTCACACTCCTTACTGGTAGCTGGCTCTTAAAGAGGCTTGGAAAGAAATGTAAGAATCCTTGAAATCATCCACTTTGAATTATTTGAGAGCTGGCAGCCTGACAAAAAGAAATAGAAATCTTTTTTCTTCCTTCACAAGTCCCAAATATTTGCTAATATTTGGTATTTTATCCATTATATTAAAGACTCATCATGAGCTCCTGCTCTGAATTTGCTTTAGTCATTGATTATTAATGTCTCACATACTGTCATGTGAGACATTATTACTCAATGTCTTTAGTAGGTTTAACTCAGTAAAATCTGCAGTTGCTGCTCCTTGGACAGTCTTTATTTTGCCTGTGTTCATACAACTCAGTTGGAATTTCTGACCCTAGAGGTATTAAGGGAAGTGTCAGTATTGACCTTAAAGACGACAGAATTTCAATCCTGAAATCAAAATGAATAGCTGAAAGAGGATCTGAAAGAGGACCAGAAAGCTGTCTGATGTGAAACAGATTCAGGTGTTAAGTTTTAGCTTGTACATATGTAATAGTATAGATTAAAAAATATACCTTCCTCAATTCTAAGAGCCATGTTTTTCTTCTGTAAAAAATAGGAACCCTGTCCTTGATGCTTTCTTGAGGGTTTTACTGATTCTTTTAAATTTATTGATTCAAAAATGCTGATAACCTTTTGTTAAACGAATTATAGTTTCTGTCAAGATAAATGAAAATAGCAAACCATGGTGATTTTAGAAGTTGGCAATTATAGTGCTTCCCCAAAAAAATGTAAGGCCAGTGCCACTTAATAAGCTATTATTATTTGTACAAATATGTTTATCTTCTAACTTTATTCTTTGCATTTTAACAAAATTGCCAGTTCACTGTTACAAATATATGTCATGTTGATGCATTCTTTACCTTCAGCCTTGAAAGCTCTCAGATAAACTGAGATATTGCACCAAGTACCACAATTTATTTGTAATGTTAAAATTTCCCTAAGTATCAAAAATCTATATGAAGAATTGATTAAAAATTCTCCAGGTGAAGGGGCTTGAAAGCTCATCTGTGCAACTAAAATACAGACCACTTACTGATAAAGTAAAGATAAAGACTGACAGCTTCACAGAAGAAATCAACATCACAGTTAATCTACAAGGCTTGTAGATTAAGGCTTGTGGGGGTGATATAGTGTGACACGCTCCACTCTGATGTGAACCTTGACTTCTAACAGCTGTGTGAAGCAGAGTTGCTATTTATGGTCTGTAATAGGAATACATGTACTGTGATAAGCATGGGGATTTTATTTTCTTTAATCTTCATCTTGTTGCCTTGTCTCTCAGTTAAAAAAACCCCAACAAGGATAAAACAGCAGGAGGGACCAGCAAAGCAGCTAAACTAGAAGACTGACAATAAGACAGTGGATAATATTTACACATTTGAGTCTGACAGAGCATAACACAACTATAATAATCACTAGAAGCTTCTGAGATAGCTGTTCTCCATATCCAGGGCTGGTCATAATTAAAGATACTGTTTCTGATGATGCCTAAAAGTCCCATATCCTCTCAGTCACCACGTACCGTACACAAGTAGCCCACACGGGAGGCTGTGCTGCATAGGATGAGTGTGCTGTTCAGAGTGGAGTAACGGGAGGGGGTGACTTGTGGAGGCAAAGTGCTAACACCGTGTATGGTGGACAGCTATGAGGAAAGATGGCATTTAGGAAACAGAGGAGAAAGGAACAGTCCTTTTTTTTTTTTTAATCCTTTGGCATGTAGCTTTATCAGATACCTCAGTTTCTGCTCAAACCTACTTTTCCTTCCCAGAATAATTTTTTCTTTCCCTGGAAATCAGACCATCTCTGAACTATTGACTTTTAGTTCTAAGAGTCTGGGAAAATTTCAGTCTCCACATGATACTGAAATATTTCTGATTTTTGTTTTAACATACAAAACCATCTGTTAAATTCCTGAAGATGAGATCTTCGTATTTTATTTTCTACTGATACCACAAAATCAGACAGCCTTTCTGAGTGATCTAAGACTCAAAGTTAATAACATAAGGTTTATAAAGTCCAGCTGGTACACAAGCCACGATCCTGAGCAGAATTGAGACAACAGAAAATGTAACATTTTTATTTGTGTTTCATGCTTTATAGCAACGGCTATCCTGTTCTACGTTGCTGGAGACAGAAACAACTAATGATTTCAACTACGGTGAAATCATTCCACTGCAGTAAGGGATGTGCCAGCTGTGTTTCAGACTGTGGTCTACATTTACTTTGTGGGAAAAGATTTTAGAGATTGGTAGGCCTTTAGCAGGAGGTATTTAAAAGACGAGTAGATGAGGCACTTAGGGACATGGTTTAGGACATGGTGGTGTTGGGTTGACGGTTGGACTCGATGATCTTAGAGGTCTTTTCCAACCTCAATGATTCTATGATTCTATGATTCTATGTGGCAAATAGCAGATTGGAAACTGAAGCTGCACCCATGTAAGCTAGACGAGGTACAACTGTTAGTGGAAAGGACATTCAATACCACAACTTACTTAGCAGCATGGATTAAGTTAGTTGAGACTTGAAAGTCAGAATTAGATAGCTTTACTTGACAGTTTAAATAGAACTTAGGGCCTTAATGAAATAGCTACTATAGCTTCAGTGTGATGACCATTTAATTCCCTTTGTGCTTGCCTCTATGCATCTGAAAAAACAGACTTTTGTAGAGCTGATAAAAGTGCATCAGTTCAGCTTGAAGTTTTAAGTTCCTTATAAAAATTATTCACAGAATCACAGAAGGGTGGAGGTTGGAAGGGGCCTCTGGAGGTCAACTGGTCCAACCCCCTCCTCAAGCTGAGTCACCACCAGCAAGCTGCCCAGGACAATGTCCAGACAGCTTTTGAATATCTCCAAGGATGGAGATTGTGAATCGATTCCTTGTGTCTCTCGTTGTTTCTTAAAAATATTCTGAAGCAGGCTTACTGTTTTTGAGAAAGCCCCCAAGACAATTTGACTACTTAAGAGCTGTGAAATACGCAATGATTACACCTCCCACTATATATAGGGGTTACCTGAGAGTCTGGGTTGAGAATCGTGTTTTCCTGAACACACTGGAATGGTCCAGTTATGTCTTAAGTTTAATATTTGCCTCCTACTGTGTTTCATTTGTGTCACTGGGAGGAATCTGCTGAGGAGTTTCATGAGCAGTTACAGGTTTTGATGAGTTTTCAAATTATATTTCCAGTCCAGTCTCTTTATCAAACACACAGCGGTTTGCTGACAGCATTCACTGCTTCATTTCAAACACTCCACTTACTACCTGGTTTCTGCTGGATGCTTTCCCTGTCTTTTACAAAAAGCTTAATCTGAGATACCAGGCAGCTTTCTTAGTGCTGAGCATATATTAGTCAACATGGTGACAAATAAAAAGCTTGCACACATCTATTACACCAGACAAATCTGCAAATGAAAAACTTATTTAGCAGCAATTTCTTATAGCATCAGAAAATAACACTGATTTTAGGGCAGAGGATTTCTTCGAAGTGAATAAATAAATAACCCTTAATATACAATTCTATCATATATAGTTAATTCTCTTTTATGCTTTTATTAAACTATGTCAGTTGGGTTTATCATTGAATAATAGTACATTAATAGGGAAAATCAGACTCTTAGGCTGTTCACTTGTTATACAGCACAAAACTAGAGCACCTTTTCTTTCAGTTGACAGATTTGGACCCTTTATGCTGTGTGTATGGTATCCTAGCAGGGACATGTCTTTTTATACCTCACGTAAACAATTGTTTAATTGCCATTTGCTAACTACAAAGTTCCATGTGGTCAGTGGAAGTGTTAGGAGTGAAAAACGTGCTGAAAACTAACAATGACATTTTTTCATGTGCCTCCTATTAAATAAACTGGCGGAACTGGTGCACTACTCCAGACCAAAGGTCAAGGGATGAGGCGGAGTATCCAGTGGTGGTGTTGGCACTGACCATCTAATCACATTCAGTAAGGGCTACATTCTCAGTAAGTTATGAGTATGCAGGTCTTTGAATTTGCAGAAGTGTAATGCTGTGTTCCCTTGTATTATCACACACAATTAGAAATGGATAGCTAAGCACTGCCGTCGGACTTACAGAAAGTAGAAGATAGCAATACCGGAGCCAGCATCAGCAATGGGAGTGCAACAACAACTTCACAGTTCCCGCAAAGGAGGCTCTGGGAGCAATTTATGTGCATAGAATAATAGGGCTGCTTATATTCCCATAGCTGTGCCCTACACATTCAGCAGTATGCAAGCCGGCATACGCATGCCTTTACGTCCAGCAATTTGAAAGTATTTCTGGGGCTATTGTCAGGTCACTCACAACAAAGTAACGGATATAATTTAGTTTTGCAATTACATTTAAAGAAAGGAAAAAACCCAAACTGGTAGTTGCAGAAGTAGTAGTTAGATTCTATTACTAATATTCTGCTGTAGTTTTATAAATGATTAAGAGAGAATTAACAAAAACTATGAAAAATCTCTTTGAGGGCAGTATTCCATAAGAACAAGGCAATAATAATTGTGTTTACGAAAATGAGCACCTCAAAGAAACTACATTTTCCTATGGAGACAAATCCAAACTGGACAGCTGAAAGGATGTGGAACTACAAAAGTACTACAGAGTGCTAAAAAACTACAGACAGAAGAAACCTAGATGTTTCACTACAGAATTAGAAACCTAGATGGAAGAAGTAGCCTAGACAGAGGAAAGAAAAAGTTAATCTCTCCATCTATGCTAAATAAACATTTTTTTACTGCTACCTGATCAAAAGGTAAAGATATTATTTTCTCTGTTAATATTTAATATCTTACTATTGTACATATCGGAGATATGAATGCATGCCTTATTGGAGTCAGCTAAATATTGGTTTTCTGTGTTCATTTCCGTTGTCTGGCTTTTAAATGTCCGTTCAGTGTCTGTCCAGTAGATTCAGGAATCATAGCTGGTTTATTTCTTGTTTCTGTTTAAGGCCCAGGCTGCAAATCTCTCTCCTGTAGTTTACAGAACCATTGCATTATGCTTCATAGCGTCAGTCTTCCATATGCAAGGGCAATTAATCTGTCCTGAGACAATCTAGAAGAAAACACCTATTTCATATATATTTGAATATCTAAATAAATCTTTAGGAATTATTTTGTCAGAAAGGCCACTGCTTTTCGCAACAGAAAACGTAATTATATCTTATTTCTCTAGGGTTCACCACTTTTGAGGCCTTTTTCAAATATTTTGTAAAGTGTTAAATGTCTGTTCAGAGTGATCATCAGGTTTACTCCGCACAGGATTGCTTATATATTATCACACACTAAGTGAGTGTCCAAGTCTTCAGATGCTTGGAAGGCTGGAGCTGCTATGGGGTGAATCGGTTCATCTTCAGTACTTCCATAGGCCAGGTTGCAGCTGTGTCTGGATCATCTTGCAGTCCTTAACGTTTTCATTCACAGTGTCTGAGTGATGCAAGAAACACTGGTATCTCTGCTTTGTGGGTGGAAAATAAAGAACTTAAAGTTTAATTAGGGGCATTTAAAAAAAAAAAGTACGTGTATCTCTGAAAGAGGGCTTTAGGCAACCTTTAGCCTTCAAATCCCAAACTGCAATCCTAAGAACCTCTCCACAGCTGCTGTCTCGTCATGCACACACCTAAACTCATAAGCCCCTCAGTCCTCCAGACTCTTAAGTCCTCCTACACATACCCAGAAGCATTTCTGCTTGGACAAGGCTGACCAGCTCAGCATCTTTCAATCAATACCTTTCAATACCAGAGATCAGACATGTAAGACTTTTGGTGCATGCAGATACACAGCCCTGCCCGGGCTGTGCACAAAGGCTGTAGACCAATGCAGAAGTAGTGCCCGGGCTGTGCACAAAGGCTGTAGACGAATGCAGAAGTAGTGCTTCTTTCTTGTAAATAAGTGGCTTGC
>NW_008796063.1:457610-478510 GCF_000699145.1 Aptenodytes forsteri
CTTCTTTCTTTTAAATAAGTGGCTTTCCTTTTTTTTTTTTTTTTTTACCAAGATCCAACAAGTGAGAGCTCTTGCCAAATAAAAGCAGAAACAAATGTGGCTGGGATAATGCGTCTGGTATAAATTTCACTAGCCTGGCTTCGCAGTTCTGGACCCTTCTTTCCAAATCCACTTTGAACAAATCAGCACTGCTGTGGCCAGCATCAATAAGTTTTCTGATACTTTTTCAAGCTTCAGGAGATTAACTCAAATGCAGCTGAACTTCTCATGCCTCACCATCATTTATTTTCCGTTGGTCGAAGGCCACGAAAAAAATGGAGGAAAAAAGCACGTCCAGTTATGGGCTGTGAGATTTGTATGCAGGAGCTGTACATGAGTTAGCACATGTGTGTGCATGCTTTGATGACGGATACATACTAAGGCCTGCAAAATCCTGACTTCTGAAAGGTGGAACGGACACTGAATAATGAATTTGGTTCTTCCTTCAGTGAAGCAGCAGAGCGAGCTCAATTATTTGGTAGTCTCTTGTTGCTGTCATTCCACAATGGGATTTGTTTTTTGTTTCATACATGTTTTCCTATTTATGCTGGTGACTAACAGCCAATACCCTGACCTGGCTAGTTCTGCTGATTGCTGTATGGAATACTTAATCTCATATTGCCACTCATACCTCTTATAGCAAATCTAATTTAATTACTGATTTTTTTTCCTCCTTTGTGTGTTTTTTGCATTGGAATGATTTCTGGAGGTGTTTACTGGTAACTCTGATTTCTTTACTAAAATATCATTGCTTCTTCAGTAGTTTGAAAATTTTAGCTAATATATGAGCTTGTGAAAAGGTTCCTTCCTCCCACTTTGTTCTAAGCAATTCTTGCTAATATGTACCAAGTTTTTGCTTGTGGACTATAGGCATAATTTTTGGTATTCTGCATTTCAGTAAGCTGAATAAAAAATCTGGACCAATCGTTATGGAGACAGCAGATTTCAGTGATGAAGAACTGAGTTGCTAGAAGGGTGAAATCTTAGCCACACTGAAGAAGTCCCTAGATGTAGAAGTCCCCTCATATATAGACCTCATTCCAATTTGGGGTATATACCAATAACTCACTGTGATAAAAAATTGGGCTTTCTGTCCTGAATGTCTAAAGCCTTAAGAGTTCATTTTTTTAAAAAATAGATGCTATGAAGTGTATACATAATGATACCCCAAAGTTTTAATGAAAAAAAAAATTCCTCATTAGAATCAAGGACAATATATCTTCTCACAAAGTCAGAAATATTGTACTCCACAAAATTAATACATATTTCAGACACTGAAGGAGAGTAATGTTTCACTAATTTGGCTGAATCTGCCCATTTTCCAGTTCTTTCCACTTCCTTCTAACCAAATAATTTATTTCAAATTTGACAGCTCTCTATATTATGGTCTTGAACACCCTCCAAAAATTGTTGGCAGACAATAAATTTTAAGTCAAGTTTGGCTCAGAAAGTTTTTTTCTCTGATAAACGTTTGTATCTCTGGGTAAGAGAAGTTCTGAAGGTTTGACATTTGTGAAGAAAAAATAGGGAAAATAGCTACTAAAAATCATTCTTCATGGCTATTTACAGTAGCTGTATGTTAAAAATATCTGCTGTTTAGGCTACCAAATGGGTAGCCTTCATTTTCAGAACAGATGTCTTTAAGTTTCAGAAACAGAGGAGAAAAGATGTTGGAGAACCTTTTAGAGATAGTGGTTTTGTTTTCTGTCAGATGACTGACTCTAAATGGATGATACTATTATAGAAACATCTTCCTGTAGATCTAAAATGTTGTAGAAATACCAGGCGGGAATAGGAGCTG
Source organism: Aptenodytes forsteri (assembly GCF_000699145.1). Classification (NCBI taxonomy): domain Eukaryota; kingdom Metazoa; phylum Chordata; class Aves; order Sphenisciformes; family Spheniscidae; genus Aptenodytes; species Aptenodytes forsteri. The sequence goes on from NW_008796063.1 coordinate 459,451, forward strand.
ATTTTTATCTTTAAAGGAAAAAAATGTTTTTTCATGTAATTCAAACGAGAAACCATTAAAATATGTTCTAGCTGTTGGGAGTTGGGATTTTTGTGTGTGTGTGTATGTTTTATGATTCTATAAAATAGCCTGTGCTTTTTCCTTTGAGAATGATGGTCTATGTTTATGATTACTGAGCTTATTTACTTTCTAATCAATGTGCTAATCACTTCCAAGGTGGGGGCTATTAGCAAGTCATTATGAGCTAGCAGCAAGTAAACTAGGTAGATATAAAGAGCCACATGGTTCCTAATTTGCTTAGAACAGTAGCTCTGCAGGGGAAAGGTGCAAGGCTTGAAGAAGCACTGACAAGAAGTAATTTTGTGTAATGCTAGAAGTACTAAGTTTGTTATGTTGCTAAACTTCTGTTTGCTTCCTCAATAGCTCTGAATAGCGGTGTATCATAGGTAGCTATGTTGTGATTATCTGGTGACTGTGCTATGATTGCATTTCTTTTGCGACAGGAGTATGTGCAAAGTTAAGTGGTTAGTCTCCAGACCATTTCCTAGTGTCTAGGGCTGATACAGCTCATTGTAGGTGGGGGTTTTCAGGGTTGAGGGGAAAGCCATGCACAGCCTTCTCTTTTCCTCTCCCCCACCCCCCTTTTTTTCCTTCCTTCTTTTTTTTTTTCCCTGAGAGTACTGCTTCCCTTTGGGCTAGCAGAAAACAGTATAGAGCAAATGAGTTATTGCCAAATTTCATAACTTGCTGTCTGGACTAGATTCAGCTGAATACTAGCTGTTGTCAGTTTTGGCTCTAGAGTCCGTTGTAAACAACTCATACAAAATAGGAACCCACATTTTTAGTGCTCGTGAAGTTCTGTTGTAGCCTGAACTGAAGGGTTGGTTTATGTTTTCATAACCTGATTAATGTCTATAGTATGTCCAAGTAGTGTGTTGGTGGAATATTATTGGCAGTATCTGGTATGTGTTCTATGGATGCAGTAAGCTAAAGCACATAGTGTTCAAATTACTTGTTCAGGCCCATTTAAAATGTCACAGGGAAAAACAGAATCAAATCCAGAAATACAAAGTCCCATCTTGTATCAAATAAACTGAATTGTCTGTGATTAGGGAAGAAAGAGGACCCTCAAAACAGACAGATTTTTTCTGGATTGCTTGAGCATCATGTGTGCTGTCTTTAATTAAACTGAAAGATGCTAACTGTGTGTGCCTTCATATCTTAAGATTTCAGTAAAACCAGTAGAGGTGAATACTAAATATAGGGTGAGTAGTTCAACTGAAATCTTGTTAATGAGGCTTAACTCGGGGTATTCTACTACCTGGCTTTTCCCAAAGTCTTCCTCTATTCTTTTTACTGCTTAGCTGAGAATCTTCCTTTAATATCCTTGACTAGATATTAATAAAAAATAAAATGTGGCTTTGAAAAATACACCCCATGAAATTTCAAGCGCGCAGAGCCATGCCTGTAGTCAGACATGTCTTCAGCAAGCAAGGAGATGCTGTTGAAGAGATCTGATCTCATTTGTTTTGGTCAACAGTAGCTGTGAATCCACTGTGGTGTGGGGCCTAATTAGGTGATTGTTAATTGCTCAATGTGTTAAGGAAAAGTTAGTGATATGTAAGAGAAGTTTCTGTTGCTGATCTCAAAAACCATGAGTAATCCTCAAGATCAGCAGGGGGACCATGGCTGACTCAGCTCTATGTAATATCCTTCAACCCATTAGCAAAGCAAGAAGCTGATGAATTATTCTGGAGAGAACTCAGAGGGAAAGTGATTTCCTCTGTCACTAGTCAAGACAGAGCAATAAATGTGCTCTTACTTTGATTTGGTGTCACTGGTGGACTGCAGGTTTTTCACTGACCTCTCACTTTCTTCAACACCTGTTCTGTGCTCATTGCATCAGCCAGACATGAGCTAGAAAATGCATAGGCTCTGACTTGTTAAAGCAGAGAGCAATTATAATGCATTGGATAATTTGGCAAGGCAGAAGGAACCAAATGAAAGGTAACAAGGCTAGGGGAAGTCCGGCACATGTGATAAAAGCTTGTTTTGGCTGGGAACCTGGATGGAGGAAGGGATGGGTTAGGGGAGCAGAACCACCACTCCAGGCAGAAAATGGTTCTTAAGCTGTCCTTGAATACTAACCAGTGTAGGGCAGGCATTCCCACAGTGACATTTAAGGAAGCAGAACAGAGTTCGTCATCGAGAGGGATATTTTTTTTTATCTGTTTTCTCATTTTGGGGGCAGAAATGCATAAGGCTTTCCAGAACTGAGAGGCAGGAAAAAAATGAGTTGGGATCAAACAACTGTTTCCTTATGTAATGCTTGACCTTTCTACCTTGTTTCGAAGTAGCCATTAAGTTGTAATTATAGTCTGACTTATAAACAAAGAACTCCTTGAAACAGAGAAGAGCTGAATTTTGGGGTTTGGAAATGTCAAAAATGATATGTTTGATGACCTCAAAACCTTTTCTTCAATGTTTTTGTTATTTTACTGGAATTCAATTACTTTTCTGCAAAGTGCATCAGCTTTGGATACATTTACCACTATAAAAATACTTAAAATTAGAAATACAGATTTTTTTTTTAAAGATCTCTAAGTATGTCAGAGCATGTTCCACATGTGAAGGACCATGTGTCTCTTTTTTGTTATAGAGATAATAACAGAACACAGATATGTTATTTTTAAATCAAGAGGTGGTACACAGATGCTAGCATTCAAATCACACTGCTTGAAATCAGCATGCATTTAGATCATTAACTGTGTTTTAGCAACCTCACTATAATTTTTTTTGTAGGTACAAAGCTGGTTTGCGTACCAGTATTGGATGCTATGGCCTGTCAATGGCCTTGCAGAGCTGGTAACTGGAATGTTTTTATTTGACTGAAGAATGGTATGTACTAGCCTACTGTGCTTATATAAAGGAAGTAATTTTCTGCATCTCCGTAGTCAGTCTTTAATAGTATTTATCTCAATTGTAAATACAAAAGATTTTGCTCTTTCTTCTGTTGTAATTTCTTCTCAGCAAGCATCAACTGAAAATTATAATTTAAGACTTCCTACTGCATAAGATATTAATTTTCATAATATTTGGTGTTCTTTCAAAAATGGAAAAGTCTCACCGTGAAGACTTTTACAGTTAAGACAGTTTTATCTGCAATTTACAATTCAGTCCAACCTGTATCAGATAAATAATAACATATTTAGATATCGATTTCAATGCTATATTAATGCAAATACAACCTGCTCAGCGTAAAGAAATGTTTTCCTTGCACTAGAATCAAACTGAAGAGGAACGTCTTTATCTTCAAGGGTAAGAAGGTTTTTTTTTCTGTGAAGCTCTGTAAGCTACATGTAACTGCAGCATGTACTGTGTATGCATGGCCCTTTCAGGGTGACCTCTGATGTCTCTTCACAAGCGAAGCTCTAACTTAGCCACCCTGCCAGGGACTGGTTTGGTGACCTGGGCTGGTGTAGTTTGTGAAACATGGTTCAGGAATATACACGTGTTAAGTCTATGACTTCTTTTTTTGAACTAGAGCCTATCTTCTAGAAAGTGAACCCATTTGTATTTAATGTCTGTAAGTAATGGAGGATCCTCATGTCTGTAAGTCATTTCAGTATGTTTTTGACACTGCTAGTCATGCATTATTTCCAGTCTGATCTTGTTTAGGTTTGGTCTACAGTCTCTAGAGCACATCTGTGTCTCTCTTAAAGATCCACCTGCTTTTCTACATTTGTCCAGGTTACCTTTACCTAAATGAAATTACCTTCACAGCATAGCTTCATGACTGTTAAGCCATCATTCCTGCTTCCCCCTCCCCACTGTTTCAAAGTAGTTAGGCCGACTCTCAGCCTGTTACTGCTTTCTTAGTGGTAATACGTACCTTCATGTTGGCTGTGCAATGAACCTGGCAGGCAAATGGATCTAAGCTAAAACCATCTTCCTTTTGATTTTAGCTATTGTCTTTTAACTAGTCTGCTTAAAAGTAACTCACACTGAAAACTTGTGCTGGGCCAGAAATGATTGCTCAGGAACAGGCAGGAGAGCTTCTTTCAGATGCAGTACCAGCTCAAAACAATGGGGAAATAGCACTAGTTTGCTTTGAGAAGGTGTGCTTTTGGGGCATGGAAGATAGTGATTTTTTTCTGAATGTAAGTTGAACAGGTCAAAAACCAAACTACGAATCCTAATTCAAGACCTCTCATGGGCTCTTGTGAGAGCAGAGCTTCATCAGTTTGTACTTGTCTATTCTTTATTACCTCTAGTGGAGACAACTCTCTACTTGGGCAAATAATTTCTTCTTGCTTGGTCATCAGCATGGGTTGTCATGTAATCTGTTTTTTCCTAGCCTTCCCCCTTCTATTCTGAAGCATGGATTGCTGTAAGTCATCATCGGGGTTTTCTAGCTTTCTAAAGGTGCCTTCCTTGAAACCTGTGTGAAGGAAAGATTTTTTTCATTGTGCTTGCTATTCTGTAATACATGTAATCCTTGACCAAAAGCGTTGGGTTGATTGTGCTCTCAGCAGCTGTTTCATATGAACTGCACTTTCCCAGAGATCACTCTCAGGTTGATTCTAGCAGCTGTGAAATAAAGAAGAGAGAAGTTCAAGCAATGAAGCAGTTCAAATGTCAAAACATATTTTTGAAAGGCAATTAAAACTGATTATTTGCAGAGTTCATGACCACACTGTGGCCAGCAGTATAAAAAAAAGCTACTGAGGTTAATAGTTTCCTCCATACTGTACCAGATAGCAATCTGAATGTCTCTGGGAAACAGTCCTTTGTGGCTGTCTGTTTTAATGAGCTTTCAAAACAATTGCCCAAGTCTCTATTTCAGATGCCAGAAAGCCTTCAACTTCACTGCCATTTGAGGAAAATCCAATAACATCATGTTAAAGCACCCTTGAGATTCTTTGCTGGCTGACAAAGCTGTCTATTTAGAGTACAAACACCTGGGCTGACTTTTTTTTTAAAGGCAAAGCACCAACAGCATAACTAAAAGAGCTGGGTGCTCAGCATCTTGGCAAGCCAGGCCCATCGAAAGTGTACAGGATCATTACTGGCTTATTTTGAGTCACCAAACACCATTTTTTAGTGAAATGACTTTTTTCAGTAAACATTAACTAGATGTAAATGTGTTCTATTGTGGTTGCAAAGTATGGGACTTGAAGAGAAGGTCTTGGTAGTTACAAAACTTGAATCTTCAAAAAAGTTTGAAAAACTCCAAGTCCAGTAAATCAATCAACAGATGAAAAGAGGATGCGCAACAGGAAAGATCAGTGCAGTCATTCAGCAAGAGAAATACCCCTTAAAGAGGACTTATACTGCAGACTTGTGTTTACAAAAGCAGTGCTCAGTTTCCTCACCAAATTCTTTAACTGTATGTTCACCACCCACGAAAGTAGTATTATAATGGCCCTGTCTCTACACAGTACAGTATTTCTTTCTAATTCTACAACTGCTTTATATGGATGTTAGCAAGGTAAGCGAGGCTAGCAGAGGCCATTTAAAAAGAGCAGTTTTTTTCTGTAGCGGCTATAGATATAAATACACACTGATTCCCATCGTAATGCAACCAAGAGCAGCATGAACTGTGGACCACATACAAATGCAGTGGGTTCTCTTGTGGGTGGGTGGGAGCTTTGTCCTCATCAGGAACTAGAAGGATATCCGGTGTCATTCCGCTAGCGGCTAAAAAACATGTCTAATTCCCATCTTGCTTTACTGGTTCAACTCTTTTTCTTGAATCTGAACAGCTACTTTCTTCCTAGCTGCACTGTGAAACAACGAAATAGGTGTGATGCCAACTTGAAAGAATAAGCAAAGTGGCTTGTTTATACTGTTCATATCATATTTGTAAATTCAACAGAACACATTAAATAGACAGCTGTAGTCCAAAATCCCATATACTCTGTTTCAGTCACATCCTGGAGATGTTGTTTCTTGACTGATAAGTTAATCATAAGGTCTTGCTCATTCAGCTCTTCAGTTATGTGCTACAGGTGTCAGGATAGCGGATTTTTGTGATCTTGTTTGAATCTTTGACATGTACCAACTGAGGCATCTTATAATTTCTAAGCCAAAAAAGAAATTTCTGTGTCATAAGGAAAATCATCCATTCAGAAGAAAATCTGTATTTCAATCTTCAACTTCTTACAAAATAATTAATGTTTATTTAAAGTTTCCCCACATAAATTTAAGCAAATAAATAACTGAAATGCTCTAAAAATAAGAGCAGGTATTACATGATTTCAGTTGCATGTAAGCAAATGATTTCCATGCATGTAATGACTGCCTAAACAAATAGGCACTTAAGTATGCAAGTGATAAGAACAAGACATTACCATATATAATTACCTAGCAAATCATGTATCTTGCATGTGTAAGTGCATTTTGTGTAGGAACATATTTGTGTAACCTCTGCCTAGGGCCTTTTTCTCTGCTTTCTCTCAGCTCGTGGGAGGTTAATTCAGCTCATGTCATTGGGTGCTCAGTGCAGCTTTTGCCCATTTGATTCAATTTGCCTGTTCTTGAAAGACTAGATTTTCAACAGCATTTTATGAATTATGTAATGAAGTTCCTTTTTTTAATACTTTCTGTAGCAGTTTTTTAAAGAGGCTAATTTCCAGTTTTATTAGGAACTAGAGAAAACAGAGAAGGAAGAATCAGAGGTGCAGGTTGTACAAAGCACTGAGGAGTCAGGGCTCTCTGTAAGGACCTCCTGTCTCCACTCAAAACAGCATTACCCTCCCAGGTTTGCATCTACATTGTATTAGTGCTTTATTAAATACGATTCTCCAACCTATCTATTGTTTCTGGGCACTGAAAACGTCAATGTATATTTTGCTTGAAGAGCTCTTGCTCTAGCATAACATTACACATGGACTGCCTCATTGCTCTGGAAAATACTAGTCCATGCAGTGTATCTCTTGCACAAAATAAAACACAGGCGTTAGTCATGAAACAGATCAAAAGTTATAATCTGTACTGCAGGTTTCTCCCTTCAGGACAAAACTTTGAGAAACATTACAATTAATGTTCTTAACACATGTAGTTTCAAATGCAGTATAATCAGGTAACAAGCCTTCAAAGATGCAGTAACACATACAGAGCAGGTGAGAAGTGGGAGAGTAGGAGGGGGTCACTCTGCTGTTCAATAAAGGAACATCTAATGGTGAGCAGTAGGTGCTAATTTCCCCCCTTTAAAACCTCTTCTTTCATAACGGGCCAAATCCGTAACCTTCATTCAAAGAGTAGAATTAAGTGTGTTTTTATGTAGTTGTACTATAATGGGTAACGGACTCTTCTTTTGCATCCTTAGGGGAAGGTCTGCTTTAGTTTGAAAACTGCGTCTCACCTTGAACTATTGCAAATTAATGAAGGGTCTAACTTTAGACACTAACAAGCCAGGAAGGTCCTGAGACTCTTCAGTGGTGTATCTTGGTTTTTACCTGTACAGAGTCTCTTTCAATCTCTCTCTCTTCCTCCCTCCTCTCTTTTTGTCTTAGTGATATTAGCAACTTTCTTGATGTGTTATTTTTGGAAGTCTTTGTTAAGTCCTGTGCTTGTAAGCTTTCTAAGAAAGCTCTGAACCAAGTGTGCTTTCTAGTCACGTATTGCTATGTTGTCACAACACTTATGTGGTTCAGCATAACTTCGAGGAAGACAGCATTATAAAGCATGTATGCAAGATATTTTATGCAGAAATTATACTGAAGTATTAATGTTTCCATATCCATCTTGAGTCACAGTGTTTCTGTAGAAGTTGAACTGAAGGAAATGAGTCTGCATAAAAGGGATTCTTCTGTCTTGCAGGGAAATCCTCTTTAATTTGAATGTTGACAGTGGCTTGGTGCCAGTACGTGAAGCTGTGTTGCAATGCAGTGAAGTATAACATAAGACCATAGCTGTGTGAAATTGCTCTGGCCTCTTCCTCCCCCAGAAAACTGAATGTGGAGGGAAACTATTTAGTTCAATGAAATACTGGAGGCTGGCTTCTCTGATCTGTTAGAGCGTTTCAAGATGTGCTTCTCTGAGTAGGGGATAGCTGCTTCCACTGGAGGAACCATTTCCTTCCAGCAGATGTCTGCAGAGAAAGGTAACTCAGGCCCACGCACTTGGTTCTGTTGCAATGTTTTATCTTCCCAGGTGCTTCATAGTACAGCCAGCAGAGCGAACAGCCTTAGAATAAAGAGTACTTTACAACGCCTATCATTTTAGCTATCCAGAGAAACCTCACGGTGGTATGCATGTTGTACATGTTTAACTGGAGCAGTTATATCTTTACGTTCTCAGGAATAGTTTTAGGAGTATTTATCTGAAAGAACTGCTATATTGAGTGATCAATTGTGTAATGCCTACAATTGTAATTGTCAGCTATATTTTAGTTAGGCATCTCAACTTCATGTTTCAAAGTGAGTGCAGTAATCATTAAATTACAGGTTTTTTTGCTTTATATAAGATGCTACCTCGCCTCTAAAAGGCTTGATTGAAAAACCACTTCCTGTAACAGCCAGCAGCTCGGCATTCGTAGGCATGTAGTAGATCCAGGTTTAATTCCCTTTCTGAAGGGCCTTGGTGACTTGAATCAGTCCTAGGTAAGTGACCCGATTTCTGGGCTATTTAGGAGGTACATGGAAAGGTTGTTTTGGGGACCTGAGGCTGAGGAATATTTGATGTCACTTTGCATGGGGGAGAGGAGGAACACTCTGAAAGGAGCTCTTGTTTGCTCTGAAGCAGAGTAACTTCCAGATACCTACCTGCCTTTCACAGGACAGATTCTTCTTTTGCCTAATTTACCTCATGATTCTAAAATGCCGGGATCTCTGAAATGTGATTTTTGTCCATTCACAATGATAAGAAAACTACTACTATATCTTGGTAGCAGTTATTTATGTAAAGACTTGGAGTAAGTGAAAGTTTTCTTTGCCTTTGAGACACTATTTCTGACAGCTTACAATAAATCTCAGAGAAATGAATGCTTATGTTCCCGCAGAGGCCTCATACTATTCGTCTTAGGAAGCATGAGTTTGTCATTTTGAACTGTATAGCTTCTGCTTTACCCAGCCAGATTCTGTGCAACTCTAGGGAGTACAAAAATGTTGGCCTTTCTACAATGCCAAGATATAAAAGTGACAAACTGGGAAGATGAAATAACATGGATTTAATGGAGAAAAATATCTGAGTTGAACTTGTCCATATTTTAGACTCTGCACTTGATTTGTTACTGTGGCTTATTTTAAACATGTTTCATAAGTGATGTTTGCACTTGCCAGTGAAGTTTATTCAGCCTGAAATGAAGTTAACAGCACAAAAAATTCTAAGGATCACTTTTAACCTTTATGTTAATGTTTCATTGCTGCCAGGTGAAAGCCACCATCCAGTGGAAAACATTTGCTTATAACAATTCAAGATCAAATCCTAAATCATTATAGCAGGCCTAGAATCAGTGCACAGCTGGAATGTGAGCATCACTGCCATATGCTGAAACGTACGGGGGTGGAAGAGCGAGCCAGGAGGCTGTTGCTGGCTTCTCAGCAGCCCACTTTGCATCCAGTGCGATCTAGGCATACCAGAAACCTGGGGGCTGCTCTCTGAATTTTCTGCTTGCAAAGGTATGAGCACTTGAGACAAAGTAAATAATGGGAGACTTGAATCCCTCTCCCTCTCTCAAACACTTGGCTTTAACAAACCACTTTAATACTTCTTAAATACCGGAAACTGGCACTTCATTTTTTGCATCCTAGTAAAATGAATTGTTCCTGTGCTTGACTTAATTTTCTTGACTCCTTACTCCTAAGCAGCACAAGAAAAAATTGATAGTGCTTACCACATAAGGGGAAAAAAGGGGTTTATGTGGGCGGAGAAGGCCTTGCAACAAGCCACTGTTGCCACTGTTTTGACAGAAAACAAAAAACACATTTTGACATGTCACAGCAGCACCTTTCAAAAAAAATTCAGTTTCGTAGTTTAAGAAATATTTACAAATACTGTGTTAAAATAAGTTTGTTGTAACAGTAGTAAAACATATCTTGAATATTAGACTTTTCCTTAATTTCCTTGGGTGTTCTTTGAGTTGAACCATCCCAAACAAACCAGTAACAACTTCCCCACCCCAATATAACTTCCTTCTACCTTGTTACATTCCTTGTTTCATTTTATTAAAGAAAGAATTAGCTGGAGAATGGGAGGAGGCAGACTGAAATGTCTTCTAATATTTTGGCCAGGGATACATCTGCTACTGATTTAATTTGAACACAGTTGAATTTAGGAATTTGTCTACACTGGAATTTAATTATTTGTTTTCCTCAACATCGAAACTTGCACTATGTGATAAATTGTACAGTAAATAACTGTGCTGGTTTTCTGATTATTTTTATCTTCTTTTTCCTCCAGTTCTCAGTTTCGTTTGAGTACTCAGTTTCATTTAAAATAGGATTCTACTACTGGTAACCTTGACTGCAAGCAAAACCTCCCACTTAGGCCTTTGCAAAGCGTGACTAGTGACATCAGCTTTTATTTGAAGTTTAACAGAGGAGAACAATCTACTTCCTAGTGAAAACTGAAGGTAGCATCTGATTTTTTTCCTTGCTGTTAATAGCACCACAAACTGTTAGTCTAGTCTTTATATAGTAAAGTTTTGACTTTTCGAGTAGCTGGCAGATGATGCTTTCATGTTCAAGTCATCTGTTTAATCTCAGTTTTGTTAAACTGGGCAAATGACATTGCAAAAATCTTTCTGTAATGAAAATTGGAATGCTAGCTGCTACAACAGCAATCTATAACCTAATTGTTATTAAATGCCAACATGCTGTGGTGACACCTTGTTAGATGTGATGCAATGCTGTACACAGCAATTACCAGCTCTCCACTTACTTTTTCACCAGCTGGGACCCAGCTAGGAATGTAAGTTTTGCTACTGTTTTCCCAGCAAGAGAGTCACCATCTTGCCATCAACCTGGCTTTCTCTGATTTCCTCTCAGGCACCTGAGTGTAGAAAGAGTTGCCTGCTACTGTCAGTCTGAGTGAGAGAAAGCAACTTCTTACTGTCACTGCTGACCCAGGAGATGATGACTCAAAATTAATAAATAGCTAGACCCGATTCCATCAGCTTTGAATCTGGTTATACAACATCAATCAGCTTATCCTTTACATAGCTTATAAATGTGTGCTTTAAGAATAGTTTCTGGGGTATACTTGCGGAAACTCAATCAGCGGTGAATTAACCTCCTACCCCAGTCTAATCAGCCATACGAAGGGCAGGATGAAACCAGACCCCACCAGACAGGTCTCACAGTGAGGTTACTGCTCCCCTCGCAAACACTACCACCCCTTCAACACTGAAACAAAACACGTGTAAATCAGCTGCAAAGTAAAGTCAAGGTCAAGAACATGGACTAACTCGATACAGTGCACAGCTGATCAGCAGCATATGCCTGTTCCAGCTAAAAGTGGCTAAATAGAGAATCCCACCAATGAAGTACTGCAGGTGGGGAAAAATCCCAGCTTTGTCATTCTCAAGGCTGTAGGCTGAGATGCCATCAAGTCCAGAGAGGAGGTAGCCCATGCTAATTCATGGTATGAGCAGAAGATCACCCTGCCCTTTTTCTTCTTTCTCTTATTAGTAAAATGGCTATGTACACTTTCTCCATGTGTTCAGGCTGCCTGCAAACACTGCCCCTTGGATCTTGGCCTGTCTTGTCAAATATTGCCTTGTGATAGTATTGAAAATATAGGTGTTGTGTACGGAGTTATCCAAGATACAACAATTTAGCAGGTACTCTCAGGTGGTAGGTTTGGATGTAATGTGGCTAGATGGTGGATTTGCCTTGAATCTTACTGCATTCATTACTGGTGCTATATTCCCTTCCCCATGATGCAGTCTTCCCTTTCAGGTTTGAAGTGCAATAATCAGATTATGAGTATTGTTTCTAACCTTAATTGGTTTAATTTAATTAGTTTATCATTAGCTCTGGATCAGGACCTTGGGGCAGTACTCTCTCTGCTATGCTTCATTTAATTGTATTTAATGCAATCTCTTTGTTTCCCCAGAGGCCAAATAAGCCTGCAGCCAAAGACTCAAAATCAACAGAGAGGGCTATTCTCAGACCCCGTGTTTTCAGGTAGGTCTGGAAGAACCAGGCTTAAAACATGTATTGCATCTACTGATTAGTTCCCCATCTCTCCATAGCGCTGCATGACCCCCTAACCTGGCAGCAGGAAACCAACCCAATTTAATATGAAGAAAGGATTCTTTCTCTCTGTACAGCTAATAACCTAGTCTGGTATCTGGTTTAGCTGTTTTACTTTCCTTTGCACCATTTCTTCCTGCCTGGTCTTTCTACATTCAAATGATTATTTTAACTGAAGACTTTCGTTTTATTTGAAACATCTGTGGGAGATGATACTGAGCACCTCTGCAGAGCATGTGGGTGTTCAGTTAAGTCTCATTTCCAGATTTATGTGCTGTAATTGTTAGTTTCCTAACAATACTTACTAGAAGTGTCCAATTTATCAGTTTTCTTTCCATTCTCCAGCACAAGTGGAATTCCACCATTGCCAATGGGTTCCTACGTTTACCACCGTTGCTGTGGCTCCATGTCCCATATGAGAAAAAGTAGCTTTCATGCCCTGGGGGCTATCCTGCTGTTTCCTAGGATACTTTTCACAGAAGCCCAGAGGTGCCTCTTTCAGCAAAAGAAGTATTGCCGATTGCTAACAGGTAGGGTGCAAAGGGCTGAGAGCAACTGGTTTGAGCTGAAGACAGAGGAAAACAACGTGAGGAGCAAAACTGACAGAGTCTGCCGTGAAGTTTGCACCCACCTCTCCATATCTGCTTTTTTAGAGCAGCACCAGCTCCTGTTTGCCTATTTTTACTGCCTCCATACACAGCCCCTACAACAAAAGAGTCTTGAATGGCAAAGTATGTCTTCAGGTTTCACTGCTGGGCATGTTGCAGGAGAAGGGGATCACTGTGAATGAAGCTCCCCAGGAACAAAGCAATTATCAAGAGTGAACAAATTAGCATTTCCTCAAAAACAGGGAGCCTCTACAAGCGTGAGAGCTGTGAATACTAACTGGGCTTGTGACTGGAGGTGAAGGGAGAATATAGATCCTCTGTTCTTGCTGGGCCAGATGCTCAGAGGAGGGCTGAATTCCCTCTGCTTTGGGGAGGACCTGGCTTCCTAATATGTCTCATGTGTCACTGTCCTCTATTTTTGCAGGTGGATTTGGTTCAGTAGTAAAAGCCAACAAGGGATTAGGTAGGAGTCTGGTTAAAACCCCTCTCATACAGAAGAATTACATGTTCCTCTGGATGTTTCTGTAGCAGTACCAGGACCTTTTGCCCAAGCTTCAATTAGTATAGCCCTGTAATAGCACATTTCACCCAGAAATACTAAAGGGTTTCATAAAATTAGCTCTATGGTCTTGCTGTGATGTGCGCTAGGGATTTATCATAATTAAAGATGATTAAAAATGTTCCAATTAAATTATTTTCTATTGGATTATGTATACTCCGCAGCATTACAATGTTTCCTCATATTTCGCCCAGGGAGCCTTGGGGGAGAAGGCTGCCACATGGTGTAGAGCCAACCTTGCGCATTCAAGACATAGCCCTTCTCCAAAGCAGAAAGTCTTAAATGGCAGCCCAAGAGGACTTGAAGAGGACTGCCAAGGCTGCAAGTGTTCTTGGCTGCATGGAAGGAAACCTGAAAGCAGAGTCTCCAGGAAAGAGAGATCACTGTCGTTTTGAAAGGCTGAAATAAATCTTCTGCAATTCTCATTCTGTCATGACAGGTTGCAACAGTCTTTCTGATGAAGAACAACTCTTCTTTTTTTTTTCTTCTTCTGCAATTTCAGACTTGTTTATTCCAGCCTACCCTCCTCCTCTCCTCATACACAGAGGAGTGGAGGCATTACCAATGTCTTTAGCTTTTCTTAAGTCTCCTGGGAAACATAGGATATAGCCAGCAATAAAGACCAGCAGCTGTTACTGCTTTCTGTTATGATAAGAATACAACCCCCATTTTTAAAAGGCTACCTCCCTTCCGTGATGTGCTTAGGAAGCTTCTTTTAATAAATGGATAAGATTAGTCAGTAATAATTCTTGAACTGAATTGCCTTTGGACTAGCAAACCACTTACTCTTTTCTACTGGGCTTTATTGTAGGAATGGGGACTTTTAATTTGCTAATAGGTGACTAAAAATGCAATTTTTTTAGAACTCTAGAGTCTGAGTGTATGGGATCATACTGTGCTCCTTCTTCAAAGAGACATCATGTAATCCTTGCTTTCTTCAGCTTCAGTAGGGTCACTCATCACCTTACATCAACTCTCAGAGTATGTTGTGCTACTCTGCTGTAACTAATAGCATTAGTACTAATTATGACCCATAAACCCACTAATTTCTACTAGAAGCAAGGAACATTCATACATTTGAAAACCACTGTGCTTGGACATAGTTTAATTATGCTCTATATTTGTATTTTTCAAATCAGCATCTCACTAATGTATCAGTTTAAAAATACTAATCATCATACTTTTATTTAAGACCTACAGCAAGCCAAAGTTATAGTTGACTATTTTCAGGTGTCTGGAAGCAGCTCTAATAATTATAAAGAACCAGAGCAGCAAGCCCTATTTATAGACATCAATTCAAAATAAATAGAGAATAAGAAAGAATTATGACTTTGAGAACTGCTGCTTTTAAAACTAGCTATGGAAGGATAACCTACTGCTGAAATGATATGGTAGATTCATGAATATATTGCATGCTATATGGCTGAGCTAAAGTCAGTACTTGGAAGTCATTATGTTTTTTAAAAAAATGCTACTTTTGGAAAGAGAAGTTGTCTGAACAATCTTTAAAACAGGCAACATTTTCTTTAATTTTTTTATAACTTAGGAATGAAAATGTTTGTGACTGAATCCTCTTTTTCACTGTCTTTTCTTTAAAGATTTTTATGCCATCATAAGAATTTTTACTGTCTTGTATCTGAGAAAAAATTTGCAAAAAATTGAAAAGACTTTACAAGTGTGGGTAGTGTGATACAGAAGTATAGGGGCAATAGCCAAAGTCATCCCAGTGTAGCAATCATGCTTAAATATATGCTGAATTTTAAGCAGTTAGATTAATTGGATCAGAATGAAAGGTGACGGATGGAGTTAGTTTGGAATGAACAAAGGAATTCCTAACCTCTTCATACTCTTTGTACTGTAAGGGAAAGTCATAGTCCAGTTCTCCAAAAACCAGACATGGAAAAGGAAACACTGGCAGAACTTTGTGCTTTGATCATTACATGGCACAAAATGTTAGTTCTCCACCAGTAGGGATATGGAATACACATTCGTTTTAGGTTTCCACAAAGCTCTGGAAACTGCTCCAGAAGTTGCAGTGGAAGCGAAGAATGGTGAATGAAAGAAATCATAAGGGCAAAGCATGCTTAGTGGTATAAATAATTTAAAAGGTGGTGGAGTATGTCATCATGCATTTAGTGAACCAGTTTTCTTATCAAAATATACTTTGCAGTAATGACTGCAGCATTGCTACAGGAATATATTAGCATTAGACTGATGATTTAAAGGTGAAATGAACTTAAAAAAATATGATTGGCTGTTAAAGAGCAAGATACATAAGAGGAAGGAGTAGTAAATTGCCAGAATGACGTTCTCAGTCGTTTTAAACGGAAGCTTATGCAAAGAGACACTTATTATGATTGGCTGTTAAAGAGCAAGATACATAAGAGGAAGGAGTAGTAAATTGCCAGAATGACGTTCTCAGTCGTTTTAAACGGAAGCTTATGCAAAGAGACACTTATACAATGTAACAAGGTAAATTGCAGTTTATTCACTGACAAGCGTTCAGGAGGGAATTCTTTTGAGTAACAGTTTCTTCAGTTTAGATGTTTGGAAGTCATCACTTTATCAGGCTGTAGGGTCTTTGATACTTTCTTTTATTTGTGCAACGTGCAGAACTGCAAAATCGTGGGTTTGTTCTTACAACTGAAAGCACCTCCCTGTCTATTTTGCTTTTAACATTTCTAATAGCTGTTAGAACCATTCAAGGGGTTTTTTTCCACTTCTTGAGCCGCTGAGATCAGAATTTTCACCCTGTCTTGTCTTTGGTTGTTTTTTATTATGAAAGGTACCCAGAGTAGTTTGGATATCTCTCAGGAAGTTAGTTTATAGGTTTATGAGAACTCAGGTAGAGCTGAGGATCTCCTCCCAGTAAATCATGTAACTTTTCTACAGCGTGTGGCTGTAGAGAAGAGGAAGGCACATGGGCTTGAATCAAACAGCATTGTCTTAAGCATAGGATCAGCTGCGAAGCTCCTTGAGCTCTGAAACTAGCAGTGGCTTTCATCTTGCTTAACTTCAGATATTAGCACTTGCCATCTAAGCTAGTCGTGCTAAGCTCAGTTTATAGTCAAGGAAGACAATTAGGCACAACTGGGCCATGTTTCAGCTGAACTCTTTTGGCACCTACTGTGGAATGAGAAAAGCTGAGCCTTCCACTGTAGTGAGGAGGTTGCGCTCTGTACTCTGCTTCTTGACGTCTGTTGGCTGTTTGGCTCAGATGCATGTAGTCCAATGAATCACAGCCTCATTTGTGCCACCAAGTACAGTTAGGCCTGTCTTCATGTCCAAGTTAAAGCTCTAATTAATGAGTCATTGAAATAGTTGACTCTCCTGTCTCAGGCTGGTGCCCTCCATAGTCTTGTAAGACTATGCCTGAAAAATCTGACGTCTTGAGGACAGGATATCAGCAAAGAGCCTACCCTGCTGCGAGAGGGGTGAGGAGGGAGAGGGACAGTCTGGATCTCCCTGGTGTTTGCCGTGAGACTGATGAGCTACGCGCAGATAGCACTCTGCCAGCTTTCTGAGCCGTATGTGCAGGTCATATTCTGAGCATGTCAACAGGATGTCAGGAGGTTCATTGGATGAAGGCTCTGACAACAGTCAAATGCATACTATCAGTGTACTTCTGTGCCCTTGACTGAAATGTTTAAGCTCTAAAATGCTTCCTTCCACCTTCTCTGAGACATCTTACGCAGCTTTGACATGTGTTGATTATTATGTAATTCAGTTTTATTTTACTTTGCTGCCTATTAAGGCCTTAGTTTATTACATAGCTGTTCTTGGTGTATTGTTGTGGCTCCTTTGTCATCACCTATATCTGCTAAGAACTTCTATTTCATCTACTTTTCATTAGGAAGACAGTTTTTGCTTGTTTTAAACAGAAAATTGTTGGGCATTCAAGGAGACAATGAAGAAAACTTGGAATAGAACATGATGAGGTGTATGATGGTCTTTATTTTGTCTGGCAATCTTGGTGTGGCACTTTAAAGCTTTGTTTTATTATAAGATCACAGCAGAACACTGCAGCCTTCTGTGTAATGTCAGTCATAGGACTAATCAGCATTAACTCCTTATTATACTAGCACATCTGCTGGAAAAATGTCTAACAGAGTTGATCGCATTTAAGATTGAATGATGTACCCAGGCAACTTCGGGCCATTACAGACTTTTCATTCCCTTCTCTATCAAAATAAAACCATGAATAATTAGTTGAGAATAAAAAAGAAAAATGAATGCTTGTGCCTCTGAGAAGAGAATGAAAAGGCAAACACCTGATATAGGGTGATTTAAGTACTGCAGGATGTCAAGACATATTGATATGAGTGCATAAGAACCTATATGGAATGTAAAAGAAGTAACATTTTTGTTTATCGGGGCTAAATTTTGTTACTTGAAAGAGAAAACCCCTGTAAGGATTAAGGAAGGATGGGAGGACAATGCCACTCTGATTACCTTATGTCAAAGAACTTAAAGGGCGTGCAGATGACACGTCTTTAAAAAATGGTTTTGACAGACTTTTTAAGCATCCATCTAGGAATAAGCTAAGAGAAGTACCAGCCATACTTTATCAGATTAGTAGCCTAACTCCTCATCTTTAGAGAGTACAGTTTCTGGGTTATTGATAACAGTGAGTTTAAGGTATGTTTCAGTCAACAGCAGGACATATTTTCAGAATTTCTGTTGTATGTGTCAGTGCTTGCTGGCAGAAAAACTTCTGTTCGGGAAAACTTGGGGCAGATTTCTTGAGAAGATTTGAATTAAAAGACAAAGTAAGTAGGGAAGCAAGTGCTACATGTCCTCAGATTACCAACCACTCACTCTCTGATTGCTGGAGAGAACCACACCTTTAGTTCTGTAAACTCTACTTTGAAGGCAAAAGTCGTAGATGATAACTTTTCAGTTTAATCAAAGAGTTGGAAGTCACGAAGGGCCTTGGCAGTCTGGAAGCAGGTTTGTTTGACTGCAGTGACAAATGCCTTTTGGTTCCAATTGTGTCATATTCACAATTGAATGTAGTTTGATTTCTCCTTGTAAATTCCCATAGCACATTTTTTTTTATACATTTGTCACTGTCAGTGCTTGGGCTGATTATATTGCAGTCCAAGACAAGTATATTCTCTGTCTTGGAGATCTAATTCTTCCCCTCATGGACAGTTCTGGTAAATAGCGTTGCCTTGGGAAGAACTGCTGCTTTTCTCTTCCATTTGTTTCCATCTCTGTTAGCCCTGACATTGGTCTCCTGCTTATTTTTCTTCTGTTTCTCTAGAGAGGAAAATAAGTCTTATGTATTCCACCTTGAATAGTATGCTTTTCTCAAATAAACCCACAATCATTGCTAGTCTTTGCAATTCTTCCCTTGCCAATGTGTTGAGTATTCTTTTCCCTTGCATTTTCCTTCTTGTTGCTTTTGTCTTCTGCTGGGAATTTTTAAATAGCTTATCACTAGTATTCTCTTGATTGCCTGAGATCTGGATTTGTGTCTTGAGTGACTTGAAAATAGCCTCATCTTCTAGAATTGATACTATATAAAAACTCTAAATGGGGATTTTTCCAGCTGTAGCAGATTTCTGTTTTCCTGACTGCTGCTCCACTTGTTCATTTTTTATTATGGGAAAAATTAAAAAAAATAATATCAGTGTCCCTTGTCCTGGTTTCGGCTGGGATAGAGTTAATTTTCTTCCTAGTAGCTGGGA
>NW_008796063.1:478880-485065 GCF_000699145.1 Aptenodytes forsteri
AGGGGGAGTGAGCAAACGGCTGTGTGGTGTTTAGCTGCCTGCTGGGTTAAACCATAACATCCCTCTAGGTAATCTCTTTCACTTTCTTTAATAATTAAACCTTATTTTGAAAATTATGCAATTTCTCCATCAGGCTGCTAGCCTTATGATGGAGCCCAAGAGGTGAGAAATGGTGACATAACATACTGCATTTCACACTGACTGCATCACTTGAATGTGTGAAGTCTCTCTTGCAGACAGCTCAACTTTAGCAATTTTGCAGTAACGCTTTTAATGCCAGATTATATTTTCTCTTTCAGCTTTTCTTGGAAGTCTTTCCATTCTGAAGTTGTACTCCTTGCTTTATTTTTCCTGACATCTGATTTTAAGCTGAATGCCCCTTTGTGCTCTGGCTGTGACTGCAACTCTCTAGCTGTCTGCTTCTCATTCCCTCACTTCTCCACGGATAGCTTCAGGCACAGTAGTTGAGTCTTGCAGGTCAGTAACTTTACTTCTTACTACAAGAATCCTGAATGTCAGATTGTTCCTCAAATAATAAATAGCAGCTGGTCCCTAGTGCCTGCTTCAGGCCAGTTAATTTTGTATTTCCCAGTGCCCTTCCTGTTTGTCTCCATTTGGGCTGAGAGGCCTCTGTTCAGACCAAGCTAAAACAGCCCCTTAGGTGAGATTTTGAGAATCAGTATTTACCTTTTAATTTGAGAGCCGTTGCTCATTAACACAGTGCTCTGCTTTTTTTTTTTTTTCTTTTTCCTGTGGAGTGTCATAGGGTCAGAGCTGATGGGCTTTTGCTGTCTCTTCAGAGCTCAATTGTAAATACCCATCTTAGTCCACAACTCTACAGTTCCCTGCAGTGGCAGAATCCAGAAGGGATATTACATACGTGAGGATGTTCATATATTTATGCATTCCATTATGTTGACTTTTTAATGGCAAATTACTGATGGAGTGAGGACGCATGTCACATGCATGTTCTTTAGAGCGTTATTCATACCTATAATACCTATTATAGGTGATTTACGTATATTGTAGGTAATTTAAGTATAGGTAATACCTAGGGCATTATTGATACCTGATACCTACTACTGAACCCTTTCAGCATGATTGCTAAAGGAAAAGCTAAAGATGAGAGAACAGTAGTGGCCAGATGAGGGAGGGAAGCACCTTTGGGAAGATGCCTTTCCGTGCACCCTGGCTGCTGGGCGCAAAAAACCGGGATGGTTCTGCTGTGCCTCTGACCAGGGCAGTCTGTGGGGCCGCAGAAAGGGAATGGGCAGTGGGACTAGACCCCTTCCCTTTCCCTGCTCACAAGCTTCTCTGGCCCACGGTGCAGTGGCACAGAGCACCCGTATGGTACGTGATCACTGCACTGGGTGAAGTCCAAGGTGCAACTAGGCATCTGCTTCACTACATCTGACAAGTCTCTGTCCAGCCTAAGTTAAGCAGATAGCTGCTCATTGCGCACGTGTTATACTGCTTCCTTCTGTGCAGATGAGTCCACGGGCAGATGCAGTGCTGTTCTGACAGGGGGAGAGTATTGCCCATGGTGGTACTAGCCTGCGAAGGAGAGAAAGGTCTCCTTAGCAGGTGTCCTTTCCAGTAACACTCCTGGGGTCACGCAAGCCACGTTTATTGACAGCATCATAGCCCTTGTAAGATCTCACTAATACAAAGCACTCTAGGACAGAGGTGGTAGTCTTTACTACTTGCTGAACACAGTGGGGCCGTGGTTTTACAGCTCGCAGGTGTCACCGTAATGTAAGGAATAAATCAACCAGTTTCTTTTTTCTATGATGCTATCATTCAGCAGCCTCTCATTACAGAAGGTTCATAGTGCTATATGTACAGGTTGTCATCGCTAATCTTTGCCTCTGTGTGATGATTCATTGTCTAGCATTTTTTTGTCTTTTGTCACTAAATAAATTTTAGGCATGGGTGAAAACGTCAGTGATGAATTAAAAAAAAAGGCTAACTGTAGAACAGTTCCCAAAAAGCAAGTAAAAAGCGTACATAAAATACCTTATAGAATTCTCAGATTATCTTGTAAAGACTTCTTTTATCCTTAGGAAAGCCCTTTACATCACCTATGTAGAGCATTTGGTCCCTTAGCATGGAGAAATGTTACTTCCTGTTTCTCCTTGAGCCCACTGGTTTTTTGTTGTTGCTCTCTAGAGCAGATTAGACAGAACAGAGAGAAATTTCATGATAGTCCTGCCCTAAGCTCAGTCTGCTTCTGTAATGTTTATAAGAACAAAAATATGCATGAATGTTCAGATTTTAAAAAAGAAAACCTATCCTAGATATGTGATGAACTTTGGATTTTCGTCTGATAAGTCATAAACAGACTGTAGAAAATCCTCTATATTCCCATTTAGGCAATAGCTATCCTCCAGCTTATTGAAGTTTATAGTTCTGTCAGAGGAAAAACTATGCCATGCTCATAGAAATAATAGGTGGGTGAGGTTCAAGAGCCACCCAGTGGTTTAAATTGCCTGCATATACCATTCAGAGACCTGTTACAGGTTGGGAAAAATCTGGATCTGTCTGTCAAGGGGAAAAGGACCAAAAAGGAGTGTATAAAATATCCATAGCTAATAATTAATTAGACCCTACTCTTAATACCTTGAGAAAAAATGATACTTTGCTTGGTTCTTAGTTAAAATGCAAGAAGCAAGTCTATTTTTCATATAAAGACACATAATGTATTAAGATGCCATGTCAAGGACCTACCTGCATACACTGTTTTGGGCTTGTTTTTGGCTGCTTTTTGTACTCTATTTTATCTGTGGGTGGCTGACTACAGCCATCCTTCAAATGAGTTTTATCATTTTTATGTCTATCAAGCTGTCTGTGAGGCAAGTGGCAGGGCTGCAGGCTGCCCCGAGTTCTCCGTAGGGAATTCCTGTTACCGAGAATTCTGCTTCTCTTCTCAGCAATCCATTTCTCTTCAGCTTCCTCTGAGGTGCTCAGACTGGCAGAAGGGAACGGACCCAAAAATGTTTCAGTAGGTGAGACAGAACAATTAAGCTGTGACTGTATAGAGAGACATCAAAGAAGCCCATCAATCATTTGTCCTAGTGAGATAACGCCAAACAGTATTAGTCATGGTGCAAGGACAATATGGTTCATTGGTCACTCTTAAACACGAGAGATTAACTAAAATCAATTATGACAAATTTGTTAATATTTGAAGTTTTTAAGTGTTTTGTCAAGCTCTTATTTTCTGTGGGTTTTATTTTGCTCAGACGTCACAGTTGATAACCATACCTTATAGAATCTCTTGATCCTGCTTTTCTCCCTCCTCCTAAAACTAGGGTGTGAAGGAGGGGTGGATTGTCTCCCCACTCAGTTTCTTATAATCTCTTGTGTTAGTTATGCAAAAATTAATATTCTGAATATTTAAATAGTCAAAACTGATATCCATCTTTCTATGGAAAGACTTTAATAATTCAACTTTTTTTTTCCTTTAAAAAAACAAGAACAAAAAGTATGACAGGGTAATTCTAGGACCAGCTGAAACCCTTTCCAAAAAAAATGAGTTGTTGTGTAGTCATCAGATTTTTCTTCCTTTTTCTTTATGCAGTTTCATGAACATCATTAAACTTTTATATCCGTTGCAGGTAGTGTCTGAAGAGATCACAATGATCTCCATGAATTCAGTAAACTTTGAGGAGGACACTAAAACCTCAGGTGTTCTGGAAATACTGAAGTTCTCTTAACTGCAAAAAAAAGTCATTCGTTTTGCATCTATGATTCCAAGCAAGTACCAGTTTCTTAGCAAGCTGCACTTCCTTATTCACTCAATGATAGAAATATCCAAATAATTAAGGAATTACAAAAAGGGGGGGGGGGAAGAGGGGAAAATTAAGCCACCAGAGAAGAATAGGCAAGGATAATAATTAGAAATATGTATTTAAGTTAAAAAATGACACAGCGCGCTCTCACTATAAACTAGTCAAGGCGTTTGTCCTGCTTCTAGGAAGGGCTGTCTTTTCATAGATGCAATAATAATAAATACATTTTATTTTCACTTGAAGATGGTGAACATTTACAAAGATCTTTTTTGCTCTTCCTAGGTACTTAAATATTTTTAATAGAAGACCTTCAGTAACTGTACAGTGGCCCCTTATTTGCAAGATTGGTTTACCAAATGTTTCAAGTCCATGCAAAGTACTAAAACCTGGTTATTAAAAGGACCATACTACCAACATAGGAAAAGATCTATAGGGACATGGAAAGTAGTTATTAGGAAAGGGCACTTTGGGGATAAATAGGATAGTGATGTCAGATAAAATACATTTTGAGGTAGTCCAAAGGATCTCTGTGGGACAGCGAGGGCAAGGCCAGCAGTTATGGGGACCCTTTATCCTGTAGCTGGACCTTTTTGTCAAAGTTTACTTACAGCCCTTTCTTGCTCCTAGAGCTCTGAAGTAAGAAGAAATGTGTCTGGAAACAACTAGCTCCACAAGCACCAGAAGCCTGGTGGAGCCTGGCGGAGCCTGGCTATGGCTTGTCCCTTGATGTAAAATCCAGTGGGAACGTTGGTCAGAGGCTCTCTGTTGAGCCCTGTATTCCTGTGGCATCTTCCCCTGGAGCACAGGCTGCTGCAGTCGCTAGAGACTGGCCAGGAGAATAACAGTGTTAATATCTAAAAGGAGTGAATTTGCAAGTGTTCACACAATGACCTTTCCTCTGCTCCCTTTATAATCTTCGTAGGCAATTAGTTATCGTTGAGACCTCTACCCTTCTGATTAAAACTGGCCAACAAGCTCAACGAAATATTTATCTATTTTTTTAAAAGATGCTACAGAATATTAAGATTCTGGCTTTTACCTGGCTACAGTAAAATAAAACAGAAGTAAATATGGTCTGTACTGTCTCTTCAGCTTTGCATACCTGACCATGACAGATAGTCTTATCAGCATGTTTGCTGCATATTTACCAGTCGTGTTTCACTGTGCCTGAAGGCAGTCCCACTTCTGCATTGTAACAGATTACATAACTTC
This sequence comes from Aptenodytes forsteri, assembly GCF_000699145.1. Classification (NCBI taxonomy): domain Eukaryota; kingdom Metazoa; phylum Chordata; class Aves; order Sphenisciformes; family Spheniscidae; genus Aptenodytes; species Aptenodytes forsteri. The sequence goes on from NW_008796063.1 coordinate 483,884, forward strand.
AATTTTCACTGGACATGCCCAAACATATTTCTCCTTTTCAAGAATAAATAGTTCATTTCTTCCATAACAATGAGTGCAAATGTGATTATAGAAGTGCTGATATGGTCCTGAGAGCTACCAGGAGTAATAGCCTCCCGTGATAGGAGGAGTTCTTTGCTGAATGACTAGATAAATGCTGGGTTTTGGACAGATGGGTAGCTATACATTAATCAATATAGCCATGTATCTCTCCAGGAGCTAGGATTTAGGGCTCCCTTAAAATTCATTTTGCGCAACGCCTTGAATGAAAAGCCTCACTTCTTTTTCTTTCTGCATCACAGGTTGCTCTTGGAGATGATGTATGTTCAGATCTGAGGTGAAAATAAATACCATTTGCACATATGCCTTGCCCTGTCTGTTGGGGACAGTGGACTATATGGTTGTAGGCCTGTTGTCAGCAAAGCGGACAGTCTGGCAGACATCAGTGGGACTGGCTGGGCCTCCAGCAGTGAGAGACATGTTTGGATTGGGAGCTTTGCTGCTGATTAAGCCTGTGGCTGTACTGCAAGGACAGAAAGGGAACACCCATTCTTCCGTACAAGGACTGGGAACTGCAAAGACTTCAGGTATAAATAGCATCAACAAACAGTATTAAAAATGCTGCGTTTTCTTTGACGCATAATTGCATAAGAAGGACAAGAGACAAGATGCAGTGGAAAGTAAAAGTAAAGCTTTTGCCAAGAGAAGTCATTGTCACTATGATGACCAGGCTCTTTCAACACACTGATATGCCTGTAAAGCTAGCTGTCTTCTGACTCCTATTATTCTGCTACCACCTGGTTTTGCTTTTTTTCCCTTAATGCAAATGTTTATGCATTTCTTAATCTCTTTCAGATTAAAAAGAAAAAATCACAGCATGTCAGTGTATTAAGAGAGGGTCCATATGATCACCGGCATGGATGGAAGAAATTCTGTGAGAGTCTCAAGCACTCTTAGGAAAGATGATTTTTCTGCCCCTCTGCTCTGGTGAGACCCCACCTGGAGTACTGCGTCCAGCTCTGGAGCCCTCAGCACAGGAAAGACACGGACCTGTTGGAACGGGTCCAGAAGAGGGTCACAAAAATGATCAGAGGGATGGAACACCTCTCCTATGAAGAAAGGCTGAGAGAGTTGGGGTTGTTCAGCCTAGAGAAGAGAAGGCTT
>NW_008796063.1:485210-522297 GCF_000699145.1 Aptenodytes forsteri
ACTTTTTAGCAGGGCCTGTTGCGACAGGACAAGGGGGAATGGCTTTAAACTAAAGGGGGGTAGATTTAGACTAGGTAGAAGGAAGAAATGTTTTACGCCGAGGGTGGTGAAACACTGGCACAGGTTGCCCAGAGAGGTGGTGGATGCCCCACCCCTGGAAACATTCAAGGTCAGGTTGGACGGGGCTCTGAGCAACCTGATCTGGTTGAAGATGTCCCTGCTCACGGCAGGGGAGTTGGACTAGATGACCTTTAGAGGTCCCTTCCAACCCAAACCATTCTGTGATTCTATGATTCTATGATTTTACTTCCTTTTATTTAGATCAGGACAGACTCTTCACATCTGTTAGTCTGTAACACCAATTCTATTAATTTCAGTGGGGCAAGATTAGCTCTTAGCTGTGCTGAACAATAAAATACTTAATCTCATTTTGCTTAGCGTCCTTCGTCCTTTGTACGCTTCACTATGTACAATCCCTCGCACAGAAAACCATGCTAGTAATACTGCAACACAATTAAATTTGTCATCTGCCATCTCTGATTACCAGAGCTTAACAATCAAACTGAGGGTTTTAGTTTTGGTTTTTTGGAGATAGGCTGCACAAAGTCAGATACCAGAAGGAATGAAAGTGCAGGAAAAAAAAGCTGTTGTGAAAAAACAGTTCCTGGGAATGCTTTTGTTGAAAATAAATATAGTCTTATACAAAAGTTAAGACCTAGGGACCTGATCTAATCTCCTGAAATGAACCTGAGATCCTGAAAGGACTTTCTGATGATATTACACAATCATCATGCACACTTCTGAACCTTTGATGGCAGGAAAACCTCAGAGAATCTTTAAAAATATTTAATATCAAATTTCATATACATTGTCTGGATAAGAAATTCCTTTTGATGAAAAACATCAAGATTTAAAACACAGAAACCCAAACTCTCTTCACATTCGATTTCAATTCGGATCTTTCAGAAATTGCAAGACTTGGAGCAAGCCTATCCAACTCAGCAATGGTCGGTGTGCTCGTCTGGAAGAGGCCCCATTTCAAATTGCTCCTTTGGACCAGAGTGTGTGTCGTGGGCAGAGGAGCCTCAGCATCCTGCCTATTTTTATGTGTATGTATTTGGTTTATATCACAAACCTTACCTTAGAACTGAGAAACCTTTGTAAGGTAAATGTCAGTGAACTAAATCGATTTTTATAATAAAAAATTTGGTTACAAAGAATTGTCATCTTCTGCCAGAATTCTCACAGCTATAATTAATTTCACTTTCGGAAGATCTGAGTGCAGTTCCCATTTACATTATCAATTAGTATTTCTGCCTTACAGCTTTCATTATTCCGGCCTGCCACATGCAACCAGCTATCATCACAGCACAGTGAGTGTGCAGCCAGCCTGGCTTCTACGGAGCAGCAGTGAGTAACATAAATATTATTCTGAATGACAAAATAACTACCTTCCTATCTCTATATTTAATGACACAGCGTTAGCTGTGGGCCCTTGTCACCCCTAACGAGAGACAAATATAGAAAGTGCCTGTATTTCATAGATAAAATTATTTGAGACTTTCCAAAGCTTCGTTAGCACTGACATATTGTCTATGTGGCATAACAGTGTAGATGTGCCTAATTTGCTTTTAAGTGAGACACCTTAAGTATTACAAGGAGTATGGTGCTGCGCTCAATATTTGGATAACATAAATAGCTAAGTTGACTTCAATGCTTGTAGTACTCAAGCTGACAGCTCATTTAGGGGATGCCATGCAGTTCAGCACAACAGGTAGGCATACCTTTACTGCAAACAGAAAATGAACATTCAACAAAAATCGTATGAAAGATGTTGTACCCACAGTTCTTTTTAGCAGGCGCTGTATAAAGAACCGGAAAACTCTTTAGAGAAACTGTTTTAAAAACTCCGATATGATCTCCAACAGTTAAAAAGTGCCCAGGATGGCAGATGTCATGTCTATAGTATAAATCTGGTGAATGAATCAGTAGTAGTTGCGGTTCTGCCTGCTACAGACTTTGCCAAATGCAGGCCTGGGGCCAAGAGCACATGGTGCATGCAATATGCCATCCTGAACCCACAGGGAATTACTGCCCCAGGGGTACCCAGCTCCTTCCCCACATGGCTCCTGCCACCCCTGGCATAGGAGCAAACCCAAGAGATGGCAAAGCTGCTGCCGCGTCTGTCACTGCTTAGCTGGGCTCCTGGCAGCACAGGCGCAGGAGGCAGCCTCTTGGTGCACTGCTGTGCCTACAGCTTGGTCCTTGCCTCTTCTGTCCAGGCTCTGCACCATGGCACTTACAGGTTTTGCCTTTTAGAACATAACTTTTCAAGCCCCAACACATTGCAGAGCTGAGTCTTGGAATGTGCTCAGACTTCCTTTTCTATGGATGATGCTATGCAGACAAGTTGGCCTTAGTGAAATACTGGAATACTCAGCTGATCTGGAAATGCAGCATCTGACAAAAGCTTTATATTCTTCATTCATATAGGCGTTGCCAGCAGTTTATGAATGGCACTCACATCCGTCAACAGCAGCTGAACAAGAACCGGGGCAGAAAACCCCTGGTTGCTTCAGAGGAACCTGAATTTTGGAGGGGTGCATTGCAATTGTGGACAGGGTGACTGGGGAGGAGAAAGTGACAAAAATAATGTATATACATTTCTTTTTCTTCATTGATACCAATAGCACACTAATGTAGCTTTTAAACATTAGGTCTCAAATGCAAATGTTTTCTTAGTGTTTTGTTCAGGAGGCTGTGATGACAACTGATAAAAAGGATGCTTTATTCAGCAGTGGAGAATTTATCTTCTTGTCATATCAGATTATTTTTACTATTAAGAACAAGCTTTGTCACCATATGAATTCAATTTGGAGTAGAAATGGAGACTTTAAATTAAGTTTTTCATTTGTGGAATTACAATTCCTTTGTACTCCATAGCTTTCTCCCTATTCCTTTTCTCCTATTTTTTGTAGTACCCTTAGCTTCTAAATCTAAAGTGAGTGAACTTCAAACATTAATTTCTTCTCGAATTTTTCCTTTTCTCACAGCCCCCTTGCTGGGTCACAGCCCTTTAAGATCTAAGTCCAGCAAAAGAACTGCTCAGAGAAAGAAAAAGCATATTACAGTTTGCGTGAAGAAAAAACCAACTTTCCATTCCACATCTTCCTGTCATAACAAGGTCACCAGGTGACATTTGGTGTACTTCAGTTTCATTTCTGACCATCGGCCTGCGGAGAAGCTACTAGTATTAGCCCACTTGTCACAGCCATCCAGCACAGGAGGGATCTCTTATTTAGCTTGTTGAAAATAAATAAATAAATAAAGGCTTTGGGGTTCAGTACACCTTAAAACAATCAAAACATAGACCTGCAGGGAGCAGCTTGGCTGTAATGCCTGGCTGTGAGCTGGGGGGGTGGTAGCTCTTCCCAGGAACCTCACCAGCATGCTTGTTGTTGAAGCCCCAGCAGCCAGGAACAGGGGAACTGTTAAAAGGTCCTCAGCAAACGAGGTTTCAGGGAAACCAAGCTTTCCCACAGCAAAGAGTGCCACCTGCACCTTAGTGCCAAGAATGTGCTGTCAAGATGCTGAATATCACCACCCTCCTGGAAGTCTTTCCTTTCATTCAGCTACAGGACTTTTTGGAGAAGCTTCTGGGGAAAATGCCAAAATGCAAATATTTGTACCCTTCCTCATTGCCCTTCAGTGCAACAGCTGCAAAGCACAGCATTTTCCAAGACATGCATGCCTGTTTGCTAAGCTATAATCCTGACTGACTCTTTCTTCTTTTCCTCAGTCATCAGTTCAAGTTTAAAAATGCAACTCATTCTTGTTCACTTAGTCTTCCTCCACTCATGTTCCAGGCTTTGGATGGCACTTGCAAGGACATGAAGTGGTATTAGCTGTCTGCCTGCAGCTGAATAATCTGAACCAGAAATCCTCCCTCTTATGCTCATCTGCCCCATCCTGACCCTTGCCCCACTACAGCAATGGTAGAGGTCACTTTCTTCAGCTTTGCTGTGTAGTTTTGCCTTACTGGAAATACTTTTGTCCCAAGATATTCCATGTGCTCCCCTAGCTTTATCCCTACTTCCACCACCTTCCTTAACTGGCTTCAGTTCAGACCACGGCTTTGCATACACCTCCCCGGGCACTGCTCTGGCACTGCCCAGCCATGGCACGGCACGCTGAAATAACCACTGCTAGCTCTGGGGGGGTTTAGCTGGATGGAAAATGGAGTGGGCTGGAAGAATTTGGGTGCTGCCTAAACACTTACAGTCTCACTGGTAGCTTCTAGATATTAGGAGTGAACAGTAAGAGGTAGAAAGGGGAGCAAACATGAGTGAAGGTATCCCCAGAACAAGGCCACGTGCCAGTGTCTAGCTTGCAGCGTGGAGGAGGCTAAAGAGGTGAGAAGTGCCCTTGGCAGAGTCCCGAAGCCCAGGGACCCCACAAGGTGAGCTGGAAGGGAGCATGGGAGCTGGGGCCGAACCCAGAGAGCCAGCCCAGCCTACTGCTGAAGCATTTCTCTGGTACTGTAGTGGGATGCTGTAGAACAGATTTGTTAGAGAACAATAATTTATGCCTCCTTTCACATTTTGAGAAGTTTGTTGTCCTTTACTATCTCTGCTAATCCAATCTATCTCATTCGGTCCTTACAGTATCACCTGTGAATGTGTTTATATGCTGCCTCTATTTCATTCTCATTTATCACTAAAAATCCACCTCCTCAGTATTCAGTTCAGCCAACATGAATCACACCATACCCTCTGGCAGATATTATTGGGTCTGCTGTAGCAAAATAATGTTTTTGGAAGAATACAGAAGACTCAATTTATAAAGCATTTCTGTGGTATATCTGTGTTGATACAAGATGACTGAGGACTCAGTACAAGAAATTGCAGCAGTCATTTAACCCGAAAACACCTCTGCCTTCCCTCTACATTTAAAGTACTGATTTTTAGCTATACTGATATATTTTGACATCAGAGTTGCAGAAAAAGATCATTTTAAACAAAGAAAAAGTATAAAATAAATTCTATAAGATGCCTAATATGAATGATGTTAAGTTTCAGAACAGCAGCACAAAAATTTGAACAAGTATATTGCAAAGGAGAGAGCTTGCAAAATTTCTTGCCATCGAAGTAGCCAAAGCACTATTTTAATAGTGTCATGAAAAGGGATCTCTGCGGCAGCTTAGATGTAGCCCCAAGAGAGGGCTGTTGTTATATGCAGCTGCCTTGTAAACACCACGCTAAGTCAGCCAGGAAATGTCCAGGCCCTTAAACAATTACATGACAAGATACAGGGAATTAGACAGATACAAGGCAGCCAGGCTGGGTTTTCTACATTTCCACCTGGGATCTTGGAGCAAGAATGGAAACCTTCCACACGGTGTCAACAATGTTGGTTAAATGTTGTGTTTCATCTCAAGAACAACTGAAAAGGGATTTCAGCTCTGTTTTTTCATTTAGGTAACAAAATTGCCAGATTGTACATATTCACCTAGTTATTAAAAATATTTCTATTAACAAAGGAGCTGGGGACACACTGAACATCACAACAATACAATGTGTATAGTTTTAAATCTGGCTTATTCTAAGTGCTTCTTTTTCATACACATTGAGTTTTTCACTAGCTGCCTAGATCTATAGATACAAGATGGAAAGAGCCTGTTTTGAAGTGACAAAGAATGTTTAAAAGACTGCTAAAACACAATCCTGGAATCAGATATTCAGCATCTGAATGAGGGTCTTCAGCTCCTTCATAGGCTGTCTCATACAAAATCAGTATACTGTAAATTTGTAGAAGATGGTGGTCTTAGCACATGCATCCTAACAAAAATGTCTTATTAGGACAGACAAATCAACATGTAGAAAAAACTTGAATAATATATTCATTATGAAGTGAATGCTGTTTTTTAAAAAGAATCCTTTCTAAATATTCAGCTTTAGCAACAATGTGCATTGACATTTTGAAGAATAAGTTATTTTTAAGTAAGGTCATATTTATTAATGGTTACAATAGCTTTTGGGGTTCCCTTCATTATGTGCGAGCTCATAACTTTTAATCACATAGAGACAAGAATCTCTGGCTTTTATGTATTACGCAGATGTGGGTGTGAAAAAACTGTGCTGAAACTTTTGAAATTCTTTTGGACTTCCAGTGCTGTAAATTAGAGAAGAATTGAGGAAAGAAAAAAATGAAAGCCTTAAGCCTCCAAACTTTCACTCAGTGTATGGTTTGGCCATTGATCAAAGCAACAGAGGTAAAAGGAGGAGCTGCGAGAGTGCCGGTGGGTGGGTTAGTGACTGCGCTTTCTGTTGTGCTCTGACTACTTTTATGCACTCTCTCTGAACATGCTTAGCAATATAACCTCCTGTCTGCAATATTACTTAAGGATTCGACTGACAAGGTCTGGCTGGAGCACGTACAAGGAAAATGAGCTTCAAACCTATAAACATTCATACCGGAAACTTGACATATATCCAGAACAAAATAGAAGCTTGAATGGCTTGTAGCTTAGACACAAACCAGCATTGTGGCTATCTGATAGAGGCCCAGAATATATACATCCATATCAATTACTGCATGACATCCATATCAACTACTGCATGACTATTTTTGAAAGTGAATGCTTGAGAAAATTGCAGCCAAATACCCATTTGTATAGGAGATTAAATTCTACAATAAATGACTTATTGTGTTTTATTCACCCAGATCTAAACAGTGGTTTAGAACTGCTTATGAAAGGAAATTCACACATAAATACTTACATAATCTATTGAAACCTCGTGAGAGCAGAGAAAGTTGCAGCTATATTAATATTGTATATTCATTAAATGGAAGGAAAGGACTGACAGCCCTAGAGAGAGAGAGATTTGCAATGAATAATTCTTTCAGAATTAAATGTGCAAATTAGAGCAATTAAACTATGAGCCACTCAGACACATTTCAAGGCTAAATGTTAACACCCTGTAGGAATAAGAACAGACTGGCTTCCTGAGAGTGCAACAAGTTTTACTTCAGAGTTTCTTAGTTTGTACATCACATAGGCTACAGCCTGAAGCTGACTGTTCTGTGTATAACATCCTCTCCCGTGTGACTAGGTAGGGGCCTTTTCTTTATCCACCCCTGTTAAATCTACAATAGTTCTACGTAAGGCTAGGTAACTTCAAGAGAGGACTGAGACATTTCTTAAAGCTAGATATAAAGAGATAAAATTTCCTTTTGTTCTTCCTCTCCTCCTCATCCGTCCTTATAGCCTATCGTATTACTCCCTATTGGCCTAGATGTTCCTCAAAGTAATTCAGTCAGCCTTTGCCCTGCTTTTCAGTAAGCCTTTGCCCTGCTTACCTGCTTTCCTGTCTGCCTTTGACACCCACCTCTTAATTACAGTCTCCAGACTCTGGAGGCACCTCTTTTCCCTTATTGTCTATATAGCCAAAGTAATAACGCGCAGTAGCAGTTAAGAGGGCTCAGTTTCACAACTGCAGTGCTCAGATTGCTCACTGCGATGAAGAGCCTGACCAGCTGTGGAAGAAGTTGGAAATAAGAAAAGATATGTCCCACCTAACTCATTTTTCAAAAGCAAATACCAACAGCTCAAAAATGATGGGACGTGTACTAAAATAGCAAAAAAGGGGAAATGAAACTTACGGTGATGTTCACTCTGATATTTCTCTTCAGTGAAGCCATGGTTGCTACTTAGCATCACTGGCTGAAACTTACACTGAAATACAAATTATTTAGATAAAAGTCATGATGGCCTTAGTCACCTAGAAATTAATTAAAAGTTTTAGTGGTACTAGTAACTGTTAATTAGCATGAGTGGAATAATGAACTTTCTGACTTTCTGATTTTTCTGATTTTTTACTTTCTGCTTTATATCTTTGTAGAGGGCAAGTAGAGCGTAGCAATATGGAGTAATGATTATGAATTTCTTTACACTTTCATAGATTACTCCATTACTCTTCACTTGAAAAGAATGTACTGTGCTCTGGTTTGGCCCAGGAAAGTAAGACTGCCAATAATTTTCTATTTCATCCTAGCAACTGTTTACCTGACCGACACAGCAATATGTAGCAAAGTAAATCCCACACAACAAACAAAAAACTTCTACATTTACAAATGGAAAATTGCCAGGTAAATTTTAAGTTGAAGAGCTAAGGTAAGAGGTGACTTCAACAGAATCACAATTTTTAAAAGTGTTTTCCTAAAAATCAGAAGTTTTCCTGCCTACTTTTGTTCTGCATACTTCACTGCCAATATAAATAGCAAAAGTAGGCATAAAGGTCGGTCAATATGCTGGGGAAGTATCAGTGATCTTTTGTTCTACCCTTTTCTACTGCTTGACGAATTACAGGTGCTAAAACAAAGAACAGGAGCCATTATAAATATTATGGCGCATTCCAGGACATCATTTTCATAAACTTTTGAATCAGATTAATAGAAAGACTAAGCAAACAGCCTATATGTCCTGTTGGAATACTGTGACTTAAGTGGCCTTTGGATTAAAATAACACAAAGAGGTGGTTTTGGTTAAAACACATGAGATAGAGTTTTTTTCTTTCCAGGCCACATCCATGAGTCTGGAGATCCACCCATCCTCCACTGAGTTCAATATAATGCGTCCCATCTATATCAGTGGGTTTTGACTCTATATTCCTTGCAGACCTGATTTCTTTATTGTGAGCTTATAACTTTCAATATTCACATTTTCTCTGCCTTTTTTCCCATCCAGCCTTCTGCTTTTGAAATTGTATGTGCCATCACTTCTCTGGCTCTACGAGAAAGCTCTCTCTTGAAACATCCTAATATCATGTTTGCTTTTTTCATACCACATCAAATTAATGACTGTTGATTATCTTGTGATAACTCATACATCTTGATCTTTTTCTGTTTGCTGTTTCCAACTAACGAGCTTCTCCCACTTACAGCAAAAATGTTTATTCTTAAATTCATGGCATTGCAAGTAGCATTGTTACATTCCATTTAATTTCTATTGTTTTTGCCTTCTGGGTCATCTAGTTCTTGCAGCAGGAAACTCTGACGTTCATCTATATTCCTAGTATCTTCCACCTTGTGTCACCAGCCAATTTTATTCCCTCGTTTCTAATGGGGCCAGGGTCTTAATGAAAACAGTAAATGTGCTGGGTCACTATGGGATTCTGTATTACAAGGATGCTCTAGATGAGCTCTTTTTTTTTTTGCCAGTCTTGATTTTTCTCCTGCTATGCTGTCAGCCTTAATTCGTTGAGAAATCCTGACAGCTACTTCCCCCAGTCCACCAGCTGCATTTTCTTTTTGTGAGTGGAACTGGCCAGAAGGTACCAGAGTCTTGGTCGGGGTGCCTCACCAGAACTAGATATCACAGAGACAAAACAGAGAGTCTGATTTGCTCTCACGAGTTCTGCATTTTTAATTCAAGTGAAAGAAAGTGTGCTTGTTCCTAGCATATCTGGTTATTTGCCGTCCCTTACTTTTGATGCTAAATGATACAAGCCTTTTTTCTTTCTGACAGTCACAAGCATTGGCTTCATATAAAGATTGACCTTTACTTCATTACTGATGATAAGCAAGCTCTGAATGTGTATTTGCTTAGCTCATAGATACCCACAGGGACTTCATACAAAAATAGACTGTGGCTCTGGAAATTGCACAGGAAGAAATGAAAATTCTAACTCAAGGTGTTTTGATTTCACTTGCTAATCTCCAGGGGGAGGAATCCCTCTCATCTCTTCTGGATAGAGAATCAAAGACAATTCTTCACTTTGTATGTGAGAAGGTCATAAAATCTGATTAACCCAGCCTGAAAGCTCTAAAATATTCAGGAAAAAAAATAAGACTGGGTGAGAAACTTAACAAAGCATTTCAAAATGGAAAATATAATTATATTTTGAAACATGTCAGTTTTGACAAAATGAATTTCTTGTTGAAAAAAGAAAAAATACTCTTGAAATGTTCTGTGTTTTACCATTCCAGAATGGAGTATCTTAATCTTTCCACTTTGAAACAGCTTTTAAAAACTTTTTAAAAACATGTATATTGTAAAATAGTGACTACTCATTTTGACTGGTTTTACAGCTTATCTCAATTCAGGAAGAACTGATTTATGACAGAGTCAGATTTCACTGATTGATCTTGTTTATCTATAGATACATACCAAATCTCTCTTTCTTGTGTACAGGAGGAACTGATAAAGTAGAGTCTTTTTTTCTGCTCACCCCAGCAAATGTCTTTTGGTCATCATTCCACCCAAAAGCCATTTCCTGAAGTGTTTCTGAGGTCTGGACACCACGGCTGGCTCAGGCAGTCACCTGAGGCTGGGGCTGGAGGTAGTTTTGGCTGCTACTGAGCTTTGGAGCCTGTGGACTCCCACTGGCTTGTCATCTGCTACCCAAGGAACCAACTCTTCAGATCTCCTACTGTAACTGTATCCATAAGCACTTCTAACCTGGTTCCACAAGAAGTGTTTGTTGGTGAGTGGCAGTAAAGACAGGAAGGTCTGAATTTATCACAAAACTGAAGAGGGTTTAGCACACACCTTTCCCTCTTGTAATGCAGTCCACACCCTGTTACTAAACAGTGATTGATAAAAGCATATACACAACTTCGTCTGCTCTTTAGTACGAAGCTTCAGTGCTCTCAGTGGAAAGCACAAAGTCACTGCCTGAGGCCACTGTGAGCAGTGGAAATTGTGTACAGTCACACTTGGAGGAATTAAATTAAAAAATTGACATGCTGCAACCTTCTATGCAGCCAGTAGAAAATAGGCTGTTAGCAGAAAGGACAGGCAGGAGATGATAAAGTCAGTCAAAAGTAAAAGTGGTTTAAATGGAATTGAAGCATAGGGGCATCAGAGTACCAGCATTCATAAAAGGCAAATGCTTCTTTCTGAGACTAGTGCTGCCATAAGGAGACACTTAATGAGAATTCACCGTCATGCTGAATTCACTGCTGGGCTGGTTTACTGCCGCGTAGGAACATGCATCCTTTTGCTTACTCTGAATTTAAACAGGTATTTTGTCTTAGTTATGTTTAAATGGCCAAAATTATTTAACAGAGAGATTAAGATCTGGGACACAAACTGGTCTATGTTATCAGAAAGGGAAATTAGGGACTTGCAGTATTATATGTTTGTTTTCATTTTCCTTGAGGCCAAAACCTATATCTAAAAATATGCTTTTGTTGAAGCACAGCTTTGGAGTGAGGCATGAACACCTTGTTGGATTTCTATAACCTACAGTATGTAGGAAGTCAGATTAGATAATAAAAAAGGTCCCTTTGAGCTGTAGGAAGTCTTAAAACTGTCAGAATTGCTCTACAGTGCCACCTAATGACACAGAGAGGTTCACATGAGATCCATTCTGTAGACTGTCATAGTAGCATGCAGGTCTGCGATACACAACAATCAATATTTTATGGATTCTACAAATGTCTCTAAAATGTGTTTCTCCTCTAAAATGTATGAAACCACGTCCTTTGTATTCAAATAGCATTCAGAAATACAAGCAAAACATATGTGCAAAAGGAAACCTTAGGTGTCTACTATGTGCATGCTAAACAAGCTATTAGTACTTTACCTTCCTGTTGCATACCCGCAAAGCTATATAAGCTCTTTGGCAGCAAGAAAAACAGAAAATCCTCTTTAAGACATAGATCATATTTTAGCATATGGAAAGGAAGGCTTGTAATAAAATACTAGCAAGAATACTCTGTCTGCAGGGAAAAAAAACGGATCTTTTGTAACCTTTTTCTGGGATGCAGAAATTAGCTGTATTCAGAGACAGATGCTTTCCGTTAAAAATCTGTCAGCCCTGGGTATTTCCCTTGTTAACCTTGCTGGGAAATGTGTCATGACGCCTAAGAGACTACTTTCAGCCCATAGCAGATAACCAGGGTAATTTTCAGATGTTTGTGTTTGGTGTGGTATACTGTCAGCTATCAATACTACCATCACCTAAGGAAACTGAATGACTTGAAAATGTTTCTGAGTTAATTTGGTTATTTGTCTGGCTTCCTCTGGGTTCTGTAGATTTCTTGACCACAGGAGAATACTTTTGTCACCAAACTTGTCTTCTGCATAGCGTGTGGTGTGCTGTAATCTGTGCTGAACTGTGAGTGCATCCTTTAGAAAAAAAGTCTAGGAGTGGATTCAAGCTTTGTGTGGCGTTCAGCTGCTTGAAACTGTTCTGCTCACAGAGACCATGTCTAAGGAGCAGCTGCTGTGACTGCTCTTGCCTTGGCTGGCTCCTGTCACTACGCTATTCTGTCGCATTTTTCATTTTCTGTTTTGTGTGTGCTTCTTGACGTGGCCTCCTTGCCTGATCAGGGCTGTGGGCCAGTGCTCTTGCTGGACTCAGGGCAGCAGATTCTCCAGTACGCGACAGCCATGTTGGAGATCCCTGAACTAACTTCCAGAAAATGGGTATATCTGCATGATGCAGCAGGGCATCCGTCAGAGCCACCAGCAGCTGTCCTGAGGTCAGAATTGCCGTGTTATTGTGTGGCTCTGTATCAGGGCCACTTCCAGAGCAGCTTATTCAGTAGTAGTTGGTCTAGTTCCAGCATGACCTGGAGGACCCTTGTGTTTCAACCCATGCAGACACTGATGTACTTACGGTAGCATTTTGCTGGTGTAATTAGATGCCATCTTGAAAACCTTTGAGAGCAAAATATTCTTTGCCAGCTAGTCATCTGATTAAATGGAATTGTTAAACAATCAAGTTACGAGTACTTAGAGGATAATAAGGTGATAAATCAAGAGCTTAAATGTGTTTGTCAAAAACAAACACTGTCAAACCAGTTTCTTTCTTTATAGGGTAAATAGCTTAGCAGGAAAGGTGGCAATAACAGACATTACATATTTGGACCTAAGAAGAGGTGCTGGCGATGCAGTAAAGTGGTCTGAATTGAACAGTTATAAAACAGATGCGCAGAGAACAGTTTGTAGCTGAATTTGATGTCAAACCGGAAGACTGTCTCATGTGAGGCTCCACAAAGGTCCAAACCGGAGTCACAACTGGTTGATATTTTCATCAGCAACTTGGATAACGGAATGCAGAGTATGATTTATAAAGATTTTAGCTGACCCTAAGCCCCAAGAATGGCTTGGAGAACAGGCTCAAAATTCACATGACGAGACGTGGCTCAAAAGCAGCTAGATGAAATTCAGTGAACATATATGTAAAGTACTGCACTGAGAAACAAAATGCTAATGAAAATCAGCAAATGTTAGAACCAGATGCATGGATCTATGCTGGTCCTCCGAAATCAGGAAAATTCTGCCCAAGTAACCTGCTTGGCTGGCTACAGAGACTGGCTAAGTGCTGGCCAGTGTTAAAAGAGGCTGATGCTTGAATTATTGGACACATACGTGTGTACAGCATTTGGTATACCTCCAGATGAAGGAAGCGACAGTAAAATGGTCGTTCTCTGTGAAGAATGAGGTCATAGCCTGTGTTTAGATGTCCTTCCAATATTTTGTTAGCTCAGTTTTGACAGTCTGTGTGAGAATCTAAGTCAAAAATCTCATCTGGTGCTAATTTCTTTTTGCTATAGTTGTTGGAATGGCAATTCTTACTCACTTTATCAGCCTGATAATTGCTGCAAAGAAAAAAAAAAAGGGAAGAAAAAGAATTAAAAAAAAAATATTCACAATCCTTTTTCCAGTGATTTTTTCTATTGCTGTTCCTTCAGTTCAAGGTCTCATGAAAAGTGATTATGTAAATGCTGAAATTTGTTACTCAACAGATTTGATCATTAGCAAAAATCTTACTTCCTTCAATTAGTTCAAAGTTACTTCCTTCTTAGTCACTTCTTATGATGGTGAATGAGCAGAACTTGTTACTTCTTATATATCAACAGAAGTGTTTCCCAAGTGCCAAGCATTTCCACAGGCACAGTACCTACTGGGAACATTAGGATTACACAAGTTCAACCAAGTATAAGTACAATCGAAGGTTTCAGAGCCTGAATTAATTTCGCCTCCTTTAGGGGCTCAGCATGTGGGTGCTTCTGGCTGAACTAGGAAAGAGCTGAGGATTTGATTTATCTGAACTAATTTGGATATGCACTCTAGGATGAAGAGCACTGTACACTTGACTCCAGTGAGACCAGTTTGGTCTGTGTTGGCTTTAAAGGGATTCCAAGGTGGGTAGTTCAGATGTAGATACTTGAGGCTAGGTGGAGATGAATCTTACCCAGGCAGACCTGGGTTATCTGTGAAAGAATCAGAACTCAGCTGGAATTTTCAGGGTTAACCAGTAGGATATTTAGTCATAAATGGAGCGAGTTTTTAATGAAAATGATTTAGAATCATTAAATATGGTTCCTACACATAAACTTACAAGCCAACACAGACACATCACTATAAAGACACTATCAAGAAGGGCACTGCATCATTTTGGTAGGTGATATCTAAATCAACGTTTTCGTATGTGCTGTGCTGACTGGAATTGCTAGGAAACTCTAGTCTTTATCACAGTAACATGCAATATATAACTATAGTACAATTTCAAAATTTTAATACTTGCTACAGTTCTGTCACAGAGCTATTTGAAATAGTAATGCTCTGAGGCAGTGATTAAGTTTAGCATAACAAATCATTATACATGAAGGACCTGTTTGTTGTCAAGCGTTCCCTTTTCAACAGTGAGTGCTTTTTTCTAGGTCTCCATTAAGATAATGGTGACTGTACTGGAAATGGTTCCCAGTAGTCTCAGACATTTGGTTAAGTGTACTGATGACCTATTAGAATGAAATTGAGTGAAAGGAATAAGTAGCTGGGAATAGAAAGATAAAGATATAGAAGTCAACATGGTGGAAGGGACAACATTTCTGCACTCAGATAATTATTGTGTTGTCCACATAAGTAGCCCTCTCCTAAAATCTGTATCAAATGCTAGAAGTTGCCTCCCCATTGTAATTGATAACCTGTTGATGCATTGATGAAAAGTGAACAGTCTTTCTAATGTTTATTCTAGCCAAAAAATCTTGAGTCATCACCTTGATTTATAAACACTGAAACTTTAAAAAGCCTTTAGTATTAGTAAACCTTAAGACTTAGAGAATATGATAGCTCCCAAAGCTTCAATGTTCACTGGACAGAAAGTCATGGGAAGGAAATATTTAATTTGATTTCACAGAAACTTTTAAACCACAGTAGTTTTTTATGACCTCTGGGATTCAGTGATCCTGTTAAGGAAACCCACCATATTTTATATTAACCAGTTCCCATTTTGTATGGTAAATTGCTACCTATTATGTTGATTTTGATTTTGGCGTAGCCAAATTCCTTTGGTGCTATAAGCTAAATAATAGTTCTGTTGATTAACTAAAAGCTGGTGTAAGTGTTTGCCATTGTTTTGTCTCACCTCCCCCTCCTTCTGTGCTTGTTTTTTAATAGATAATTCCTATAAAACCTTTTTATCCCCTCATTCCTAATTTTTCTTTGAACAGCAGCCAGTCATCATGAAGATTGACACTATTTCATAAAATTGTCAGTGGTTATTAATTTGTAGATGATTTGTAAGACAAGTGGAAAGGCCAGATAAGCTTCATTTTCTTTGGCATATTGTGTTTTTTCACTGGCATATAAATGCTGCTAATCACCGTTTAAAATTGTTCATGCTTTTTCATTCATCTGTAATTACCATTTTAAAAATTACATGCTATATCAATAAGATGCAATAAAAGGTTATTGCAACCTTTTTTGGTGCATTAGAGGACCTAAACTCAAGGAGAGAGAAGTCTAGTGGGGCTGTGTCATTTCATACATTAAAAGGGGCAAGGGCAATTTATTTTAGGAACTTTTCTGGAAAATGATCATTCTGAAAGGAATAAATGTCTTGTCCTTCATATAAACAAACGGTTGTTTCAACCAAGCTACCTAACATCATTACTATAATGCCACAGAGTGGCATCTAATTAAATCAAGTAATCCCACTAAATTGTGTTCGTTTTGGAAATTGTATTGCTGCAGCACAACTTCCTAATTCAAGTTAAATTACTTTAATTAATGGATTTAATTTTGGAAACACTCAAAGTGAGTGCTGAATCCTTTGAGATTTATGCCAGTTTACTTCATGAACTTTGGTTATTCAAAGCTTATTGAGCTCAAACTTTAGTATTTGTAATTGCCTCTTCCATGTTCTGGAAGCTATGGAAATGTTCACTGTAATTACAGTTGGCTAAGAAGAGAAGAATAGAAGGATAAGATGAAGCTACCTTTGTCCTGGAAATGGGACTGATTTCTTAGTAGACGGAAGCTGTATTCTTGCCTGTAACCATTTGATGTAGGACCAGCTATTCTCCCACTCCCTTCTGGGGTCTGATGAACATCATTACCAGCACCATGAAATAAATGTACTGGAACAAATTGCAAAGAGACATTTTTAATGGGAAAGCAAGAGGTCTAAAATAATAGCAATAAGATCACCAGTGTCACATACTTATGAATCAGGCTCCACGAAGGAAAAATAATTAAAATTGTCTTTCTTGGAATCCTACCATTTGTGTTTCCTTTGGGTAAAGGCAGGATGCAATATCAAGGCTCAAATGTTTCTGCAATATTTTCGTCTTCACCCAGAAGGTATAAAAAGTTCATTATATGTTCAGAAAGACAGGAAACAGATTAGCTAAAAAAAAATCTGTGCACATCTTCACATATAGTAAATGGTTCTGGACACTGCACTCTACGAAGTTTAAAAAGAGTGAAAAAACAACAGTAGAATTTCTTTACGTACAAAGGGGACAATGAGTGTAGACATCATTAAATAATTTTGTCTGCACAGTTTGAGACTGGGAGGAAGCCACCAGAAAGGTTATTTCTGTTGCTTTTCTGACACAGACAGAAACAGGGAAGATCTCTCAAGAACTATATTTCCTGGAGATTTTCCCTCAGCATAGAGGAAAGAATGCAGTCTGATAAATCAATTATTTTTGGACTGTGAGTTGTCAGGCTTTTTTAGTCCAACTTCATAAGTCTCTTTCACATCCTCCTTTCTTTCTAATTTCAGATTGGTGAACAGGTTGTTGATTTGCATGTTTAAAGTTTATTCTCCACATAGCCATTTGCTTAGAGTACACATACATAAAATGGTACCTTACCACAGCAACACATGGTCATGGCTTGCAGAACTTTAGCTCTATCATGAAAGCCACTTGCATTACATAGTTTAAATTACATCAGATAAGCCAGTTTCCTAGCTTTCCTGTCACTGACCAGGAGGAGTTGGCATCCATCTTGTGAGGTATAGTGGCTGTTATGCTTACAGGGATGTCATGATTTTTATGCACGTTCAGACACTGTTTGTCTTGTTCTCACCCTCAGAACAGGAGGCTGTGGTCATCAAAACAGAGCAAACCCCTGGAGTAATGCATCTCACCAGCAACAACCTCATAAACAACACACAGAAGAAACAGGCAAAAGCCTCACTGAAAGACACCTCACTCAGACACCAGATCACAAAGCAAAAACAATAGGAAAAAGACACTGGTAGAATTTGAAGCTGTTTGTGTAACTCGCCTAGCTTTAAAAGTTACTGCCAAAAATTAAAATACTGCCAGTCTTAGGTATAAGAGCAATTGATGTCTGCATTACCCCTATCTGCATGTAACTTGTTGGCCATCTAGAAAAAACAAGTAGATTTAAAACTAATAGGTCGTTTTCCCAGTTTTGGACTTTCCCTTTGGCTGACTGAGCTCAGACAATTTTAGGGAGATAGGAACAGAGACCTGAAAAATGCCCAAAAAAGCAAAAGTTGTTGTAAAGCTGCAGCAAGTGGATATATCGGAAAGCAAGTGACTTCTGTACTGTGGAAAGCACAACAAATACTGACTAAAGGCCGCTGGCACATAGTGCCGTCTAGTGAAAGAACTGACCGACACCACAACCCTTCCGTTTGTTGGGTTGCCAAGTGCCTCATCAGGAACATAAAATTATGCACAAGCATAGGCATTTCGAATGCAGTGTGTGCAGCACATCTCAAAAACTTACTGACAGCAGGTATTATTCTTATGCCACTGCAGCTTCAGAGTTTGGCTAAATACTTTAATGTCTGGCTAATGGGGGAAACCCTTATCTGCTGTGATATTTTACTATGAACTTGATGAGAAATCCTGATTCACATGGCCACAAAAAAAAAAAAAAATCCTTGACTTAGTGGAAAATCCAAGCCTGGTCTTCTCCAGAACACCATCTATCTGTATTAAACCTCCCAGCGTGCAATGATTTCTGAATTTTGAGGTTTGATCTTCAAGTTATTGTGATATTTAGTCATCAAGCAAATTTCATCCAAAAAGACTGAAAAGGGTAGAAAACACAGAGAAGTAATAATGAGAAACCTAGCTAGCGAGGTCTACAGCCAAAACCCAGCCCCAACTTTTCTGTAGATTGTAATTGTGCCTTGAATTAATCTGTTAGTAACAAATTGAAAAATAAGGACAGTGGATAAATGTAGAGCATGAGGATTTAATAAACCAATCAGAAAGGCTTTTTCCAGTAGAGTGATGGTGTAGTTACACATGTAAGTAGTTGTAACCCCAGGTGTTTCCATGGTATTTGTCCCATTCCTATCTGCTCCTTCCCAAATTCCAGGCATGATAAAATTCTCACAGAGACACATATTTAATGTCTTTGTCTGAAGCACCAACCACATTTTTTCTTCTATATCTCAGCAGAATAATATGAAAGATTTAACTACATTTCCATATAATGCATCAAACAAAAAGGAATAATAATTTAGTCTTGTTCTTCTGTCTAGTCAGTATAAATTCCAGGCAAAAATCTCATACAAATGTCCAGGGCATAAAGGATCTGGAACTAATAGAAACTTGAAAGCACAGTGAAGACTTGAATCCATCTTCATATCCTTTTTCTTTCTGCAATTGAGCAAAAATTTGATATTTCCACATGAGATGAAAAATAATTCCTTCAACATCACATGTCTTTCATAGGGTCAGTCATTTCTGAGTTATGCAAGACTACAAAACATGCATTTGTTAGCTTTTTGCAATGTTTTCATATAACATGGGGAGGACTTAAACTTCATGAGTGTTTCAACATGTTTAAAGGCATTAAGTTTGGAAACAAGAAAATAAAAGCCATTTAAGATGTACATCCTGGGCCAAAACTCTGCTGAAGATCTCCGGCACTCGGACTACTTCAAGAGCAGATCCCAGCCCCTTCTGCAGAAGAGTCTCAAAGACAAGCCCAAACAAGACCCAGTTTAATAAGGACAATCACCAAATGTGATTCAGACAGATGGAGTTAGGACAAGCTGGAGTGGAATGGTCATGGTAACGAATATGAAGTAGCCACCATGTGCCAGCTGCCTACCAAGGTCTGGAATTATCAAGGAACTGAAGTGAAATACCCACTTTTATTGCCCTAGGCTCATGTTATTATTGTCTATGGCAATATTAAAGCAAATACCCTTCTATGGTGGTGACTATTTCTCTTCACTGACAGATAAAGACAGCCCAGTGTGACTAGTCTCCTAATTTAAATGATAATTATCCAAAGGTAGTCAGGACGAATTGGGGTCAAAATGTCTTCTTTCTTTTTTTTTTTCCCCCCAGGCATTTTGTTAGAATTGGATGAGAGATTTAAAGGTAAAAAAATGAAGAGCGCTCACGAAATTTTGTGGAAGAGCCTTCCTGTACATAAAAGACAACACAGAAAAAAGCTCTAATTTTTTTTTGTGGTAAAACTTGAATACAAGACAATTAAGTTCAGAATCTTTGGCAAAATGAAGGTGGAAGTGGTTTGGAGGGGACATTACTTACTCAGTTTCTAAGAGATGACAGGCCAGATGGGACTAAGTCTCCAAGAGAGGAATGGAAAACAGGAGACCACTGCAGGAAGTCAAAGAAGTAGCCATGTAATTCAAGCAATCAGTTTGATTTTTGCAGCAACAGTCTGAAAGTTTTCATATGAGAAAGAGTTGTTTTATGCCAAAGCCAAAAAGAAGACTGTGGGACTGCAAAATTCAAAATATAGCTGTTTGGGCAAAAAAGAAGTGCTGGCCTTATGTTTTGAATATGGAAAAAGATCTTTTGGATAGGACTACAGTTCTGAAGGATCTCTAAAAGCTTTTTACATAGAAAAAGAAACAAGAAATTATCTGTAAGAAGCTTTCCACACGGATAGACAGCTAGACAGGTACTAAACAACCTGACAGGTCTCAATTATAATCTTTTATTCAGACAAGTCTTTATTATCTCTATCCCAGGATAAAGGCAGCAGTGGTTTCCGAGCGAGGATCAAGTACAGCAATAAATATTGCAACTTCTTACGTCTACATAAGCCCTGGAGCTAAGCTGAGGACAGCTTCTACAAAAGGTGTACAAGCAGTTTCCTGTAGTTGCAGAAGATGCTGGTGCCTCAGAGTGATTTTTTTGAAGTTCCACTCAGACAGCATTTTGATTTAGGGCTTATGGACGTTCCAACACTTTTGATGGCAGGAGTCAGGGGAAGGACCTAACCCTTCTGAAATAAATCCAAAGGAAATATTTGCACAAGCCCTCTATGAGGTGATGCAATTGATCAGGTTTATTTAAAACATTGGCAGCTTTTACTGACAGGTATCATCCACATTCATTACAGCAGCGTTTCAAATGAAGAAGCTGAAGAAACTGTCAGCTGCCATGGAAGAACTATAAATAAGAGCAAGTTCAGGAGCCATATTAATGAGAAATAAAGGGCTACTGTTGAGTGTGTAAACGTAGAAAGCAATATTGTCCTTCTGAACTTACTGGCAATGTGACAGGTTGTGTACAAAATAACAGGCACTATGTTTAAAGTACAAGTGATCATCACACCACTCTGGTTTTGAGGAATGCTGCAAAAACTATGGAGCAGATCAATAATACCAACAGGAAATTATTCTATTTCTTTACCTATGTGTATCAACACCTGTGTTTGAATACACTGCTTTAGCACAAATATTTACACTACTTATGGTGACTGTTTAAGGCCTCATTTTGGTGGTATTTGATTTTCCTGAAACCAAAGTAATAGTATGGTAAATAAGGCTGAACATATTGCTGCAAATAGGTATCAGAGAACACGACTCTACTTGCCTGTTTATAACTGATCACCAAAAGAGATTAATGTAATGCAGCCTGACCACCTCTTTCTTTTTATGTCTTAGTGGCAAACTGGATTATTACTAAATTTATTCCATCCAATCAAAATACATCAGTTAACATTTACTGATCTTAAAACTGCAATATATTAGTAAACAATATCTTGCTTAAATCTATTTTAAAACACATGCTTTGTGACTTTATCTGTCACTCTTGATTATAAAAATGTAGGTTTTTGAAACTGTTGCAGTTAGCAAGAAAGATCTTGGGAAGGATTAACAGTATCAGAACAGCCCAGTTCTTCCCAAGTAGTACTGAAATGGAAAAAGGGCTGACAAGGGCTGACAAGATTCTTTTCAAAATGTCCTGAATCTGAGGAAATAATATCAGAAAGGAAACTGGCTGTAGTTGTTATATTCTTGAAAACACAGGGTCCTGAAAATAATGTTTGACAAACTTCCTATGCACCAATCTTTCCTATGCATATAAGTCCATTTTAATGAGTCAATAATTAATGATTAGATAGTAAAAGCTTTAATAATGCAAAAATCCAAGAAGAATCATTGCATTTTTTATTCAAAGTGAAAAAGCAGTGTGAATCATAGAAATGACCTCTGGAGGTCTATAATCCAACCTCCAACTTGAAGAGAGACTGCTGAAAACTAGATAAGTCAGCTGTGGCTTTCTGTACTTATTGCTAATAACAATCTTTGATCTGTCCCCTTAAATTTTTTATGGTAACCTAGCAGAAAATATCATCATGGCAAAGATCAGATGAGCTAAAGCTCTGCAGGACACAACAGATATGAACTACGTGGGAATGGATTTGTCCATTTGGTCAAGTGCCTCAAACACATGTACAGCTCTTACCAAAGAAGCAAATCTGTTCCTATTCCAATGTAAAATATATGAATATAGTATTTTGATTTGTAATGCGCCATCATTAATTATCTTTTGTCTTTCACTGATGTAGATCAAGATTAACTATGTTATAAAATTGGTATCATTAAATATAGAATTATTCAGAGCATATCTAATAGTGTTCTTTTTTGAAGACCACATATTCCAAAGTAGAAGCTCTTCTGGCCAAACTCTTGAGGTCTGTGATGGAGAGTACCAGCATTTGCTGAATTAGCGTGATCCAGTGTCTCATATTCTTATGGCTTAGTGAAGCTAGAAAAACTGGCTTCAGTATTCAAAACAGTTTAGCCTTGTTTTTATGGAATCATGTCTGAGTTATTTCTTCCTGAAAGAGCTTTCTGGTTCTGCCATGAACACGTTCAAAATTAGATCATATACCTGTGGCCTGTTCTGCAGCATAGACATGTCTTCACATCCTGGCATCTTATGTCAAGATAAGAGCTCTTGCCTCATCCACTTCTGTTTGAAAATTCACATGTAAAGACATATTTCTTCCAAAATAGAACATCTTAGCATCCCTGCTGCATCCGTGTGGCTTAGTCTCTATTTAAAACAAAGATTTGATTTAAATTAAATCAAAGATTTGATCCAGTTTAAATGGAGGGTGTGAAGTCACAATATACTGACTGAATCATACTGAATCCTACTTTTGCTATATGAGACGATGTTAATAGGGAACTGCAGCTTCCCTAACCTCAGTGAATTCACACTTGTGTATTCCAAAAAACAAAACCCCTGAACAAATCAGTAAGGTTTTTTTTCATTTATATCCAATACAGAGATGTATATTCGTTATCCTAGTTTTCTAACAAAATAGATTAAATTGCTAAAATGCAAAGGAGTAAAATGAAGGATAGCACAACCGTGAGATAAAAAACCTCCTAGCTATAATGTAAAGAGAACTGTCAGCTTCGCAAAGCATATGAGATCAATTCTATAAGACTGAAGCAAACATTTTCATGTAAGTCAGTCAATCAGAGGAAACTAATATGGTCCCCTTCATCACCATAAAGAAAAGAGATAATTCTCACACTAGTATGGTGTTAACCCCCTCCCACAATAGCTTGTATTTCTGCTGACTTTTATTAGATATTAAGTGCCGAGTATTGCTTAAGTTCTGTCACGTTTTAGAAGATCTGACATCTTCACAATAATTTTATCCCCCTCTGTCAAATTAATGAGATTTCCAGGACAGCCTAGGCTCTAGAGTGGTATTTACAGCAGAATAGTCAAAAGTTACGCATTAACTACTAGTCATGAATACTTAATATAAGTGCTTTTTAAACAATTTTTAATAATTGAATTCATTAATGTGTATGGATAGAAGACATTTTACCGATTGAAGGCCACAATTTAACTATTGCCTTTTTTTTTTCCAGATAATAGAAGCATGGTCAACTGGCATAAATCTTACCTGCATTCTACAGCTGCCTAGGCTCAGAAGAAGGAAGCTCAGAACAGTATATGCGCTCGCAGCTTACCAAAGATTTGACTTGGGTTTTTTTATCACTGTGGGCAAAACCACCAACTAGTTAGCAATGCTATTTCCAGAGGTACCTTTGAGGTTATGCTTCTGAAGACTGACTATGCCTGAATATGTTTATGCTGGAAGAACTAATGAAGAAGTATGCAAATAGCAGATGAGCTTTAATTAAAACACAATAAAAAGGAAAAGTAAAATTTTAATCAGTGTTCTCATGGCACAGTAGCAAACAAAATCGATTATGTGAACTGTAAAGCAGTTGTTAAAAATCCCTTTAATTTAAATGCTTTCCCAATTCTTTTTCAGTTAGAAAATGAATGAATGTATTTTGGTCTGTTCAGAGTTTTTAAATACCATTATTCTTCTTTTTTCAGTGGTCCAAAGTGTGAAAAAGCAGAATGTCAAAAAAAAAAAACCATGGAGATAGATAGAAAGATTTTTTACCTATTTTTTCCTAAAAATGATTTTTTTCATGGAAATGCATTTCAATAAAAAGTTTTTTGTTTTTTCTTTTTTTTTTTTCCTTGGGAGAGGGGAATAGTTTCAGTCAAGAAACAGTTATGAAAAGATTTGATTAGATGAAATAATTTTTCTTTCAAATCCATGGATTTTTCTTTGTAAATAAAAGACATTATAGGTCCATTGCTGTGCAAATACTTCATGAGTTTTGTGTTAATGAGTTACTTCAGAGATATTTAGCAGGCATATCTCTGCTTTGTGGGATACCTGGTAATTTTGAAAGTTTACCTTTTATACACAGTGATACCAATGATGATTTAAAGTGTAGATTAGAGTAGGCACTGAAGAATAACTGCATACTGCATGACTGCATAGGCAAGGCTGTAACAAGCAAGTTGAAGGAGTTGATTTTCACATCTCTTCAGCACAGATGAGACCACATCTGGAGTGTTGTGTCCAGTTTTGGGCTCCCCAATACAAGAGAGACATGGACATATTTTAGTAAGTCCAAGGGAGGGCCACCAAGATTATTAGTTGGAGAATGTGACATACGAGAAGAGGCTGAGAGAACTAGTTTCCTTCAGCCTTAAAAGGAGGAGTCTACAAGAGGATCTTATTGATGTCCTTAACTACCTACTGGAGATGATAGAGAAGCTGAAGCCAGATTTCCCTGGCAAGTGCCCAGCAGGAGGATAAGGGGCAACAGACACCAGGGTTATGTGTGTGTTATGGTTTAATCTGGCAGGCAGCTAAATACCACACAGCTGTTCGCTCACTCCCCCCACAGTGGGATGGGGGACAGAATTGGGGAAAAAAAAGTAAAATTCATGGGTTGAGATAAAGACAGTTTAATAGGACAGAAAAGGAAGGGAAAATAATAATAATAATAATAATAATAATGATAAAAGAATACACAAAATAAGTGATGCACAATGCAATTGCTCACCACCCGCCGACCGATGGCCAGACAGCTCCTGAGCAGTGGTCACCGCCCCCCAGCCAACTCCCCCCAGTTTCTATACTGAGCATGACGTCACTTGGTATGGAATATCCCTTTGGCCAGTTTGGGTCAGCTGTCCTGGCTGTGCCCCCTCCCAGCTTCTCGCTGGCAGGGCATGAGAGGCTGAAAAGTCCTTGATTAGTGTAAGCACTACTTAGCAACAACTAAAACATGGGTGTGTTATCAACATTATTCTCATACTAAATCCAAAGCACAGCACTATAACAGCTACTAGGAAGAAAATTAACTCTATCCCAGCCGAAACCAGGACAATGTGTCACTGTCACTGAAGCTTGGATATGAAGAGCCTCAAAGGAGAAAGTCTAATGACTTTTCAAAAAGGCTGCTATACAAAAAGCAGAGTTGACCTGTGAGGGGCAGGAAGGAAATCTGCATTGTCTAACCTCAGTTATTGTCTTTGGGTCTCAGGAATCGCAAGGTGGATACTAGAGGGTTTTTTCCTTTCAAATACTCCAGGTTTCTCCTTTTCCCAGTTTCTATCACGCCGGGGGATTCTAGCCATTTTGCATCAGTGGATGGCTGTTAACCCTCCAAATTTCCTCACTAACCTCTATAAACCCTTTTCAGCCCTTTTGACTGAAGTTACTAAACGCAATGATGATTTCACGATTGCCATTTACCTTCATTATGGTCTACCAGCAAACCATGAACCAGAATATGCAAATCTCTACCTACACAGTATTTAGGCAATAGGTCTCTACTCAGTCTCAGTTTGTCAAATTGATTGAATACTCAGAAAAAGAATCCACACCTATTTATTGAAACCAAAATGCAAATTTTCTTTCGCACTTAGAACTCTTTGTTCTCATTTTCAAAAGCATTCATACCAGTGGATATCTATTTGCATAAATGTTTCCCAAAGGGGTCATGAATATTCATGTGTGTATATGCCTCTATCTTGAAAGTTCTTGGGAGGTTGGGGGAGTAGGAAAAATTATTCAGCCTGAGACAAAATAAAATCATGTGGCTCTGGTAATGAGTCACAAACTTACTGACTACAAACAGCCAAAATGGTGGTGGGAGCTTGCTTGGGAAGCTGAAACTTCTCCTATACATCATTCATCAGCTTCAGAAAAATGAAGTTTATCTGTAATCATAAACAAAGATAACAGCTAAGTTAAAGCATTAAGCTCCCACTTATGACAATTTTCTTGCTCCTTTCTCTATTAATTAGAAGGAGAAATGCTGAATACCCACAGCAGGTTTAAAGCTGGCATTCCTCACCTGCAACTTTCAGCATGGCCACTCCAGAAGCCAAAGGAATATCCCTGCGATCAGTCACCAGTCTTGGGCCTATTCACATGCTCAGGCACGGACAGCCATGGGGCATGAGGAAGTCTTGGTCTGGAAACCACGTGGCCACACACATGTCAGACTGTGTCTGTGTGATCAAGTCCATCTGAAAGACACAACTTAGTAGATGACTACAACCATGTGCAAACATGTCTGGCTAGCTTTGAGACCTGCGTCTGGCTGATTCTTAAGCATCTGGGCATGCAGGCAGAGCCAGGACATGACCATCTGCAGCAGATAGTCCTGACCTCCTGTATCTGTAATACAATCATTTTTATAACAGAGGTTAATTTGCTAATGCGGTTGTAGTAATCTGCTGCAATTGGTCTGGCTGAGCTGAACAAAGTATGAAGCATGTATATACTTAAAAGAAATACATGAAAAATACAGTGAGGAAATGGCTTGTTGTTGTTTATTGCTGCCACTGCTCTCTGAGCTTTGACTTTTTCAGTTCATCATCCTGGATAAAATTATGCCTAGAGCATTCAGTTCTACTCCCATTAAGTTGGCAACAAATCTGCCATTAAGTACAGAGCTGGATGAAAATCCTTAATGGAGAGAATTTTCCATGGGAAAAATGTCATTCTGATGCAATCAGTTTGCCATCTAAAAGCCCCTAGTAAGCCAATTCCTTCCCATCTCCCATTTCTTGTACTAACACCTATCTTCTCGCGTTTACCCAAGGTGTTCCATCTGAACACCTTAGCAAAAACTTCCCTCAGACAGATAAGATGCCAATATGTATCTATAAGGTAAGTTACTATATCAGTGACATCATTATCTCGGATTTTAATGCTTTTTCACTTTAATTCCATGTCTTCAATTAACCTTGCTTCCAAACTGTGTTTTAAAGCAATGTATGATATTGGGACTAGATAAAGGTGCCTAAATCACTTTATCCTCCTCTTAAAAACAGCTACTGCATATGTTCTTCACCAGATATGTGCTACAGCTCTGACTTGGTAGATTTCTTTAAAATCTTTGCTGTCAAAGCTATGTTTTTACTGTAGTCTTCCAAATTCTAGGCTGGAGTTCATCCAGTCACACCGGCATAGGCACAGTGGATTCCAGGACTTGTTCTTCCATCCTGTAAGTGCTCGTTCCCTTTCTTACTCCTAGCTTGCATCCCATCCTTTGCCCTTCTGCTCACTGAGACTGAGGCAAAGCATTCACTTATTCTGGGTTCATATTTAGACTACTGTTTATCCTAAAGCATCCTAAATGCAGAGAATTCCTCTTTTCTTTCACTCCTTTTTAATCTAGATTGCTAAATAACCTCTTGCTACTTGTTCTAATTCCATTCACAAATCTAGTATAGCTTGATGTTTGGCAGCTTTCCCTGTATCCATATACTTCTATGACTGTTTATTATCTTCCTTACTTAATAAAACATAGTTTAAAATAATACCACTGAACATTGACTCAGTAACTGAAAATGAAATCTGTTGGCTATAGTGTTCAGGATATATCCAGAACTTTGTTTTGTTAGTACTACTTTTTTCTCCAATTTGTGTCTGAAAATTTAGAGCTTCCTATAATTAAATATTTTTCAGTGGCAGTTATCTTTCTATTAGCATTATAGCTGGATCTATCTATATTCAGAACCAGATACCTCATATGTCCCCAGGAGATTCTTTCTTAATAACCCTTCCCTAAATTGATTTTTACACACAAAAAAATTGTTTTATCTGTGTAATACCTTTTGCTAAATATGGTCTATCATAGCAGTAATATACAATCCTAATCCACCTTTACCTTTATTTTCTGAAGTTTGCTCTCTGTAATAACTATTCCTTTCATTATTATTCTTCTTCCATGTCTCTTTTATCCTTTACAATATCCATTTTCATGTTCTTCAATCCTTCAGCTCTTATCTATGTTCTTCAAATTTATGTATGAATTTCTCAGCTGATTCTTACTGATCTCATTCAGCTTCCCAGCCAGATTGTGGTACAGTCCCATCTCTGTAAGTATAGTTTATCTGACTGTTTCTTCTGCTATTAGTGTCTTTCTCATCCTTTCATCTTGTAGAGTTCCTTTATCTATTTTTCCTTCATCTCCTTTCACTGGGGATTTTTTTCTGTATTGTAAAAATGGGCTCAGAGATCATCTGTCTTTCATATTCCTCTTGTCCTAGTTTAAAACTCATTAGGTCAGTTGTGTCAGCCTTGAGTTCAGAAAAATATTCTTCCTAATCAGGTGGAGTCAGCCCACTGAGCTCTTCTTGTGAATGCCTCCACATGTGCGAATATCCGCAGATCTCTTACAGCATTAATTCATGAGCGGAGTGTCCGTAAGTATATTTGTGCCAAAACGCGTAATTACCCTTGATCTACTCAAGTGGGTATCTGGTGATTAGTGTCATTTGCCTTGATGTGTGTAACATTAGTTCACAACATCTTAGTCTTTTAGTTTGTGAATAATAGCACGCCATAGTTAGTTAGAACAGAATAGCATAGAGATTTCATGTTAGGTTGTACTGTTACTACTGACAGATACTATGAACAACAAAACTGATAAAGCCCTTATGTCCCCACCACTTTGTTGGAATAACTGTGGTTCTTCCCACATGATGGCCCTTTGTGCCAGTCCCAGTGTTTCCCATATCTGTCTCTTCTGTACCTCTGCTTCTTCCCCAGTTCCCTCAGTTCTTTGGTCTATAGCACCTCTTGATGCTCTGGCTCCTTTTGTGTTCTGTAGCTGCCTTTCCTAGCCTGCTGGCTGGCCAAGAGCCAGTACGGTCTGCGGAGAGTCTGGAAGTACCTTTGTACTGTTTGTACGCAGTAACTGACTGTGGGTTAATGCCCGGCAGAAGGGATAACAGTGCATACCTCTTCCTGGTCCCTCAGAGAGGGCACCAATTAATTCTTTGCAAAGCCACTGATTCTAGTGAAACTTTTCAGATGTCATGGAAATTTTACTTATTTGACAACTGGGGAGTCAGACAGATGGGAAGTCCATATGATCATAGAAGCCTCACTTCCTTATGAAACCAGATTAAAAATAGTAAACCAAAAATCAGAAGAAAAGAATGCAGAGTACACACAAGAACAATTTTGAAAATACCTTTCGAGGTTTTATAACTTTCAAATTGATTTTTTTTTCAAAATTTATGCTCTTCAATTTTTTTTATTTTTTCCAAATGCCAAAGAACTCATGGAGAGGCAGTTCTGGGTTTAGTTCAGTTCCAGGTTCGAGCACGGTCTCCCATGATACTTGGGCATCAGCAGGCAGAATTGAGATAATGGAAAGGAGAGAGACAGGGTAAGAATCAATTGTTTATACAAAAGGAGGGGTCTAGACATGTTTGAAATGCTCCCACCTATCAGCTACTGCCCCCGAAGGCATCCTGTAAGTCCTCTGTCATATCTGCCAGCCCTGTGCTCATGTCTCAGATTCCCTGGCATGTCTCAAAGTAAGAAGTAGTCACCTACATTCAGGTGACCAAATAGAGCCATCATGTTCAGTAGAAGTTGAATATCACACCGCTGTATTGTACCCATAATTATTTTCCCTTTCCTTACGTCTTCTCAGAACCTCTACTCAGGCTCCAAATTGAAGGAAATATTAAGCTGTCATTGAATGACATGAGTTTTGATGGGGTCACCTGAGTGCTCAAATACTACTGAATGAAGAACTATATAACTGTAATTAACTGACATTAATTAAGCTGAATGTTGACATTCTGGTTAGCCTCCTTATTAAAAATATCATTGACATTATTTCTGCATGTGATACAGGTACAGCCTGTTCATTTCTATAAACAGTAGTAGTGGGGGCAGGAAAAGTCCAATTTTCGACTAATTTTCTACATACAGAAATGCCCTCACAAATTGATCACTCTTCAGTATCTTTTTCTGCTTCCTGTTATTTAAACATCTCCTGAAAAAATACTCAGAACTGGTCTCTTTACATTGCTGTTCCACAGAAAGAATGATCACACCTGAGGCCACATAAATTACAGCCAATGGAGAATTTTACACAATTTTACACTGAAGGGTTATAGCACATGAAGAAAGTACTGTTATTTGTTAATTCATGTCAAATCTCTTAAACTGGTTTAGAAGACAGCAGACTTTTATCTCGAGCTTGTGATAAGCCAGATTCTTAGAGGTCAGTGTGTTATTGAAATACAGACATTATCTTCAAAGTAACAGCTTTTTGGATATCTATGGGGGGATGAGGACAGAATCACTAGCTGTCTGTAATAATAAGGTGATTCGAACATTTCTCCTCCATCTTCACTCTAATTCCATTCTGCAGCACTGTTATTTGGAGAGGTTTTTTTACTTCCTTCCATGACAGATATTGTTCCTATATTCTTCACAAAGACCAATATTTTCTCTGATGTTTTAATTTGTTTTGGTATCCGACTCAGTCAGTGTTAGAGCACAGCAGAAAGAAAGCAAGCTGATATAACGTATTCAATACAAACTAAACTTCACTCTAAGAAAAGTCTCCTGATTTCTCTTGCATTTTGATGGTGGTACCAAAATTAATATCCAGCACCATTAAATAATTTCTTAAAAGGTAACTGGTTATTTTTTTGAGAAGTGTGTGGCACAAAAAATCAATTAAACAAATATAGCTAAATTTCAATTGTCCTGCATGTTATACTCCTCCTAAATTTTCCATGCACCACAGATATTGTTCCTATTAAAAACAAGTAGGTTTCCTATTAGAAGTGTCATTAAGGGAGATTTCTAACTGTGTTCACACTCAGGATTTTAGCATCCTGACAGAAAAAGGAGACATTTCAAGATTTGGCACACTAGAGAATTTTGTCACTGGGAAGTGGCATAAGTCCTCTGTTCACTCCTCTTGATATGTTTTTAGGGATGTTACTTGACTGTAGTCATCATTATGAGATCACTCTCCACTTCTATCTTTAAAAACAAAAAATGATCCCAAGGCTAATGTTCCTGTGGCATACCACTAGTTTCCAGAGTTAACAGACTCCTAAGGGAAACAGGAACTCTTAGAGTTGTTTCAGACATTCTGTTTGCACACTGACAAAGAAAAGACTTGAATCAGTTCATCTTTGATTAAAATTGGGAAGCCTTAATTCTGAAGCACATTTGAGCTAATAATGGCCAAAGAACTACTGAAAATATGGAACACTAATTATCCCTCTACAGTTTATCAGGCACATGTTAAAGCACTCTGTGTATGCTTCTAAGGCATATAATCTGTAAAGTAGATGAGTTTCTGTCCATTCATCCAGTACAATTTTCTTCACCTATTTATTTTCCTCTAGATTAGTGAGAATGTTAGAAAACTAAAGTTATAAATACAAAAAGTGCTGTTTTACCAACTGAATACTTCCATATTCTAATGTTTTCCTAGTAAACATATTAGAATTGGAAATAAGCAACTTCTGAAATAGACTATTTCCTTTCCTTGCCATGAATTTAAAAAAAAAAAAAAAAGATTTACATATTTTATCTTTTTTTAAAAATTAAGCTAAGTGTCATTATATGAACTTTCCCTAACTTCTCATCAGGAAAATTTCAAACCTACTTCTATGTAAACCTTTTCTCTAGGGAGAGTTTTGTACACTTTGAAGTTTATTAATCATAGATACCATGGGGGGAAAGGAAAAAGGGATACAAGAGTCCTTCTTGCCTTAGCTGTGCTTGGCTTTCACCTGTTCACAAACTGAGCCTCAAACTGAAAAAAGAAGGAAACTGAGTATAAAAATCTCATTTTACTTCTTCCCACACAAACAGCTCTGAAGGGAAGGTTTCTGTCAACAAAACCTGTAAGTTAGTTCATTCCTGAACATTTATTGATCATAGGAGATAGTCTGCTATCAGCATTCATCCTTTGGATACAAGAGCCATCATATTCAAGAATATTTGTCTACATAGTCCCTTCTATTGCTTTGAGTATTTTTTTCTTCTTAATTTTCTCCATGATTGACTTGGAGAAACACAATTGAGAATTTATCTCAATTCATCCTAAGTCATTATTCATTCCCTTTTCGAGCCTCATGAAAGAGAACACACTTTCTCTTTCTAAGCACATTTGTCTTAGTTTATAGCAGGGGTCCTGCTATAGTCCTGTGGGTTCTAGGAGAGAAGAAAGACATTACCAAGAAGGACTGTAGGCAATGTTGGCATATCACCATTTAGTTTATAAATAAAATTGGTTAATGACACCTTTGTTTCCTTCTTTTTTGTGTAAAAGGTAGAAGGGTACTTTTCTCACTCTATTTTACAGAGCGCAAAGGAAATTTCTCAATAGCTTCCAAGACTCCAGGAGTCTGGAAATACCTGAGCAGGAGAGAAAAGAACTGTGTAGGGCTTGGCTAGGGGGAAATGTGCTCTGGACCTGCACATTTGAGATGCATGTGGCTTTCATTAGCCCATAAGCTGGATCCAGCATTTACTAGGATCCAAAGAACTAAGCACAGGGGACTGAGCATCCTCTCTCCCCTGAGATTTAGAACAGAGCAGCATAGGGTTTTAATGCTAATACTAAACTCTTATATAGCTCTTTGCTTTTGCACAGCCTAATATGCTTTACAAATGAGGTTTGTAGAAGTATCCCATTTTTATATGGCAGAAATGAGATGCTGAAGTAGCAGGCCCTGGAACAGCATGCAGGTTTCCTGACTTCTAGCATTTTGATCCCAGCTTGTGATTAAGGTCTTAGAAAATGCAGCTGAAGCAGAGAGAAGCTGTTAAAATTGCCCAGATTTGCTGTAGATGAGCAGAATTTATGAACCTAACAGAGAAATCCCCATCTCTTCTATGGAACCCTGGAGGAAAAGTCAATGACAGGAACCATGGGGGCATGCTTACAGCTTATTTTTCTAAGGCCAGGAAGTCTCACACACCAACAGTTTTTCTCTCCACATGCATTTGTACTTATTCCTTTGAATGAACACGTCAGGGCTTCGCATGGGCTGATGGCTCCGTGGGCTGATGGCTCCATGGGGCTTCCCTGGGAGGGCACGGCAGGGCCTGTCCCACTGCCCCAGCTGAGGAGCAAGGAGGCAGGAAGGCAGCCAGGACTGCCACAGCCCTGGGCATCGGGCACCTCCCTGGGGATGGGCCGAGACCAGGCCAGGACATCAGCCCATGGGTGCGCCTGGGTCTGGCTCAACAGGGCCCATGGCGGACCCAGGCCTGACTGCAACGTGGTGGGGCGGGAACTCAGGGATGCCGCCAGTGGGGCCTCAGCCGAGAGCAGCCCCCATGGGCCAGGGGTTGGCCCTGGTCGAATCCTCCCCACCACACGTCCAGGAGCCTCTACTCACATCACAGAAGAACAGGGCCACCCTGGGCTGTGTCAGTGCTGAGCAGGCCCTGCCCTGCAGCCAGCCCCAATGGGGGATGCGCTCAGGGCCCTGACAGCACATTACCAAAAAATTCCATAGAACAAGCTCACTTTGGACTCCATGGAACAATTTTGTAACAAATTTGAGACAGGGCCAAAATGTCTCCAGGGCAGCAAGGGCCCTGCGAGCTGTGTGGGACCAATGGCTGGGCAGGGCAGGGCAAGGAGAACCCTGTGCCCCAAGGACAGGGCCCTCAGCGGGGCAGAGCCAACCAGGCCTGTGGCTGTCACCTGTAGAGAAAAACCCCATAGACCTTGGAAATACATTACAAAACTATGAATTAAAACTGATAAAAATACAGCTCAGGCACTACTTTTATAGGTGTCCCACCCTAGGTCACACTGAAATTATAAAAGTGTAGTGACAGTAAAGCCTGCATATGATTAACTCAAGAGCTTCCTCACAGAAACATTTGGTTAAGCATTTGCAAAATACCATGGTCCCTACAGTAGGGGACAGTACAAAACATGGCATTGATTTGTGTGAATTTTCATTGAATACAATAAAAAAAGAACTAAATTACTTGTCTTATGGATTTCTGTTGTGCCTTGGGGAGAGTGTAAGCAGTTGTACACAAATGAAGTGGGACTCTGTGTGCTTGATGAAAGACTGACATTTATACTTTCAGCAGCTTTAAAATATTGTACGCATGGGTTAGAAGTGTGTAGATATCCGATGAAACTTGTTTCTGCATTAGTACAGATTAATAGCCAGGGCCCAGTCACTGCCTGAAAGAAAGCTCACACGAGGGCCATGCAATTATTCATGTTTCCTGTACAAGCTTCATCCTGAATTTTTTCCAGAATCCTACAAAAATTCTGTTGGTGTTATCATTGCAAGGGACAGGATTTATGCCCCCATACACACAGAGGAAACAACAGTCTGTTTTCTTCATACCCTACAATCCTGTCAAGGCATCTAAGGAGCCTGATAAACAAAAAAGCTAGTGAAAGAAAGACTGGTTCCTTGCTTTGGTTCTGAGGTACCCTGCCATCTCCTGTTTCCTGACAGCATGCCTCCAATAAAGATCTGCTGCTAGATTTTTCTTCAGTTATGTGATTTCTGGTGGCCTCCCACAGCTAGCTTCTGCAGTGCAGGTCAGCTTTTGAAGTTAACAGAACCTGAAGATGAGACCTTTACTGGAGATTTGTTTTATGGCTGGTAAAGAACAGGTTCATGAGGCCAGAAAAAGGACCTTAACTCTAGTTAGAGCACAAAGCAGAGAACAGAAAAGCTTAGATTTTTAGCTGCGCTTTCAGGATAGTTTTGAATTTTGTCTAAAGATTTTTAAAGCTGAAATCAGTGGTTTTGTAAGCTTTACAAGCTTGTATAACTGGTAGTTCACAAGGGCCATTTTGCCCTTGGAAGGCAGGTCACTGATAATATCCAGGGAATGTTACAGTGGTTAATTAATTATTATAAAGACTGCACTCCCATGAGTAAACTGCTTCAACAAGCAGAAGGAAGCAGTCCATTAGCTGTGCTTGTGTTGCAACATTTGGAAAATTCTGCTCCTTTTCCAAGTAAAAAGTTAAGTGTAGACATGCATTCATTGCCATACATGTAAACTAGCCACTTCTTGCTCTCAGAAATACTTTGGGACTTAGCTCAGTTAAATATTCTTGTTCTTGTTTCTGCAGGCTGTTTAAGTATAAACCACTGCTTTTAAGATAATTAATCAGCAGCAGGAGTTGTGATGTCCTATGGGTATATGAACACGAGGGGAAAACATTTTGAGTCTCTACCACAGGTACAATGTGTGGTCTTAGATAATGTTTTTCAATTTTCTGTCCTTAACACTGGGAGAATACTTATCTCCTCACAAGAAAGTCATTTAGCAAAAATTAATTTATTTTGAAATGTTTATGCGATGTTAGGCTTGCTTTCAGACATGATTTGATAATGCTGTTCTATCAAAAGTGTCTTTAAACCATTGCAGTGAAAAATAAATTTAGTCTGTTTTTGTGGTGGGATAACTGGGTAGCCAGCAAATAATGTAAGATAACAAAGTAATCCAGGCAAAACACCTTGAAAGAGATGAAAATTTCTACAGAAAAGAATGAATTTTAAAATTTCAGTGTACAGGGAAGGTTTTCCATTATAAAGATCCATGGATACCTCAGTGAAGATGCTAGTGCTTTTGTTAAGAATGTTGCTGTGGTCATGAACGAAAGCTGTTGTGTGTATATTGGATAAAGATTACAGGAAAAACGAGGCACAGAAACCCAATCTCCCAGTTAAACAGCAAAAACAGAACATACCAGAAGAAAGAAATAAGACTTCAAGCAAAGCCAAGCAGGCCATATGGTGCAGTAATTTAAAACAAAACTAAAAAGGGAAAAAACATTGTTTCAACAGGTATTTATAAGGGCAGAAAGAATCCACTGGCAGGACAACCATGAAAATACTGCTGGACGTTTTTGGCTGTAGGAGAGCAGGGAGGCGATCAGCAAAGGGAAGAGCTTAAGGTGGAGCTACTCCTGGTTTGGTCAGGTCTTTGCTCAATATAAACAGCAGGCTAATTGCAACTCTCATTCCTAGTTTAAATGAGCCTCTCTAAGCCTTCTGGCAGAAAAGTGGTAACGGTATTAATGAGATAGACACAGGAGGAATCAATAGCAGAACTGGCAGTGAAAGCAACAGAAAATCTTTATTTCCAGAATTTTTTGTTCAGTGCCCTGTAAATAACAACTATATCTGTATGCCATTGCCCACTTCGTGGGTTGAGAACGTTTGGCTATTCCACAGAGAATTTATCTTACTTCCTATAAGTAATATGTGTAAAGGTCTGCAGATCCAGGTAACAATATTAGAAGGAGTTGCTGAAGATTTTAGATGACTGATTTAATATCCATTTGAGACCATCAGATCAAACAATTAGTCTTGGTCCTGCAATTTAAGTATCAACTGTAGTTGAATCATTCAGTAATCATTAGAACAAACAGCTGATATATTCTAAAAATATCACCACCTATTTCATTATAAATTTCAACTTTATCAACATCAACTGCCTCCTAAATTGGAAGAAAATGAAGTAGCTTAGCTCTCAAGACTTAATCATTATCTAACCTTAGAGCTATCTAACCTAAAGGACTAACCTTAAGGACTGGTGGGAGATGTGGTGGTCGGAGGCCGTCTTGGGCTTAGTGACCATGAAATGATAGAATTCTCCATTCTTGGTGAAGTAAGGAGGGGGGGCAGCAAAACCGCAACCATGGATTTCCAGAGGGCGGACTTTGGCCTGTTCAGGACGTTGGTTGAGAGAGTCCCTTGGGAGACAGTCCTGAAGGGCAAAGGGGTCCAGGAAGGCTGGACGATCTTCAAGAAGGAAGTCTTAAAGGCGCAGGAGCAGGCTGTCCCTGTACGCCGTAAGAACGGGCGGGGAAGACGACCGGCCTGGCTGAACGGGGAGCTCTTGCTGGGACTCAGGAAAAAAAGGAGAGTTTACCGCTTGTGGAAGAAGGGGCAG
>NW_008796063.1:524261-525580 GCF_000699145.1 Aptenodytes forsteri
CAATGATTCTATGATTCTATGATTCTAAAGCTTCCTCCTTGAAGCTAAATTTCAAAATGAAGACTTTTAAAATGACTTCCCATCAAAGCATCTTTACATGTCTGGCTGGAGCTGTGCGGATGGTGAGGGGCTACAGCAGAGACACGTCCCATTCCAAAGAGCTCCTTTGGGTAAAAATAGCAAGTGAGGCCAACTAGCTGCTTCTGCCACATGGGTCTCTGCCAAGACCCACATCTTCAGCATAATCCTGCCTGTAGACAAGTGCCTCTTGTGCTCCACGTAATAAGCTCCTCTTGTGCTCCTTCTTTGCCCTCCAACAAAGCAATTAAGCCATGGACAGGAACAGAAAGCTCTTTTTAAATTTCTGCTTCTCAGCATTTATGAACCAGGAACTGCAGGTGAAAATCTAAGGATTGTCAACATTCTAATACGAAATAGAGAACAAAACATCTTC
The DNA here is from genome assembly GCF_000699145.1 of Aptenodytes forsteri. NCBI lineage: Eukaryota > Metazoa > Chordata > Aves > Sphenisciformes > Spheniscidae > Aptenodytes > Aptenodytes forsteri. The sequence continues at coordinate 524,716 of NW_008796063.1, forward strand.
CTGGGTTGGAAGGAACATAAGATGATCACACATATTTTGAGGTAACCTGACCATTTATAAAAGACAGAATCTCTGCTGCTGAAGCTACCTTTACAACAATGTGCATAGCCTGACTTCTGATCTTTCCTCCCACATTTCCCATGTTGCAATCTTTCCATGTTGCTCTTCACTCCATGGATTTAATTATTTTTCTTTGTAGGACAGATTTTAGGTGCATTTAAAACTGAAGAGCATTTCCTTCAGGCATATTTCTTAGAGGAATTTTATAGATGGTTTTACAGAATCACATTACTTAGCATGCTCTAAAAATAAAAAAAGTTGAGTAGTTTTCTATTCAGTGCAATGGTTTTCCCAATCACATATTCTTTGGATGCAATGAGAGATTGATCAAAACTGGACTGATATCTCTGTTGTTGTTATTTCTTCCTCTTTTGATGAGAGTTAGCTTGACAAATTCTAGAAAGGTTACTTCCCTTTAGATGGTTTGTTGAACACTTCTTACTCTTATACTCTACATTCATATAGGGTTTGCAGGCAGTTTTACTGTGCAGCTCTTCCTTACAAAGTCTTGAGTGAAACCAAAGTCTTTCTCAAAGGCATTCACCGTGATCTGTTCATGGTCAAGGGTGCAAGTGTCAATCTGGGAAATCTGTATTTAAATAAAAGTGAAAAAAACCCTGAACTTAAGAAAGTTTATACATTTTTAAAGTTTATAAATATATAAGCTTAATAAAGAAGTAAAATTTGCAGTGTTTTAGGTACTGCAGAGGCTGTGGTGTATCAGTCCCAGATATTCCATACACCCAATCTGAACATATGGGGGGGGGGGGGGGGGGGGGGGGGGGGGGGGGGGGGGGGGGGGGGG
>NW_008796063.1:526245-527588 GCF_000699145.1 Aptenodytes forsteri
GAGGGGAAGGAACAACATCAGCCACTTGGCAGTTTTTACTATTAAAACTAAAGATTAGATTTATTCTCTGTTTCAGCATCTCCAAATATCTAGCCTTCTGGGAAATGAGGCAAGTACTGTGACCTTTCTACTTTGGAATTGTATCAGAGAATTTATCTTCCAAAGCCTTCATCTTGATTAGAGCCAGAGGGCAACTTCCTGGGAACACTTTTGCCTTGGGGTATGCTGAGATGCCACATTAAAAACTGTCAGCTGAGAGTTCAGCTGGTGGAGGCTGATCGAGGAGTGTCCCAGGGAAGGAACACTTGGAGGCACCCACCATATGGACACAGGAGGCTGAGACCACAGAGATCTGTGTACTGGTGGAGGAGAGCTATAGCTGACAACGATGCTTTCCCTCACTGCATGAAAAATGCCAAAAGGGAAAATTCCTTCAGATAAGGGGTTTGGATGTGGAACAGAAGATCTGAGTGGGATTGTTTAGACAGAAAAGTTGAGAACAAATTCAGAGTTCAGTAAAACATCCAAGAGTTGATGAGGCATCTGCTGTCTGTAGCTTCTCTCCTCAGGGAGAAAAAGAACTTGCAGGCCAGAAGGGGAGGGATCCATGTCCCTTGAGGCTTGACTCTGGGAACTTGGGTATCCATCACACCCGTGTGCTTTGTTTGTGTCACACTACAGCCCCCTTCCCTAATCTTTGCTGCTCACAGGGGCTGTGAATGCACTTTGCTACCCATGAGCTCAGTCTCACCATCAGAGATGAAGTTAATTTTATGCCAGGGTATGAGGGACTGAAAAGATGCTTTCATGAATCATGTCAAGTTAATATGATCTAGAAGCCATCTCAAGGCCTGCAAACTGGTGCTTTCCAAATGGTTTGAATTGTTCGTATGGCCAAACAGATGGCTGAAAAGATCATTTAGACAGGATAATGTGGAAGGAACAATATTCGGGACTCTATTTCCTGCTAGTTTAACACAGTTCCAGTCAGTAAGACCAAGGATCCAAATTAAGAAGTTTTCATTTAAAAAAGGAATTCCAGATGCAGACACAGATGTGTAGATATACATGGACATATTAATTCAGCAGCTTTGCAAGTCTTTACTGTTCTAAGGCATAAATATTCTAAAGGTATTAATTCCGGTAAAGGTATTTGATATTTTGGGGGCTCTTTTTCATAGTTTTGTCATTAAGACATGAAAATAACTGTCAGAAAATTCATTGGTTTGTGGAAGTGTCCTGGTTTTGGCTGGGATAGAGTTAATTTTCTTCCTAGTAGCTGGTACAGTGCTGTGGTTTGGATTTAGTATGAGAATAATGTTGATAACACACCGATGTTTTAG
>NW_008796063.1:528056-530248 GCF_000699145.1 Aptenodytes forsteri
GTAGTGTAAATAAGTGTATTTTTCATAAAACAATCCTTCTTTTCTTATGGCAACATTAGGGATCCTGGAAAAATTTATTAGATTTTTTAAATTATTTATTTTTTTAATTAGAAAATTATGAAAGAATGATATCAATATTTGTTTAAACCAAAAGAATAAGACATCGGAAGGATTTTTTAAATTTAAAATCTTAGACTTGGATAGTAACTTGTTAGACAATAGTACTGAACGCTTTATAATAGAAACGGTTTCTACCATGAAGACTGTATCCTTTTTGATGCCATACAACTGATTCAGCAGAGCTATGAATGTTGCAGATCCATTATGCTTTCTTCATAATCCAAATACAGAAAAGCATTTCCAAATCTACCCTTGTGAAACTCTATGAGAAAGATAATTTATACTAGAAATCACATACAAACTACTCCTACATCATAAAAATTAGGTAAAAAATCTGCAAACTTCAAAAAAAATTTATCCATTATATTTGTTATATGATTGCTCATATTGAGTATTTACCTGTTACTGCAATGTTTACATTTAGATTCAACTGATATATTTAAAGAAGGTATTAGCATTGGTATTTTTAATTGCTTAGAAATATTTGCCAAAGCAAATATGTTTTTTTTAATATGCTGTTGTGCTTGCTGCACAAAAGCAGCATCTTAGCATTGCTCTACCATTTCTTCAGAACTCTAATTAGAGTCATTTCCTGCAGACTCCTCAGCATGCTGAGCTTTCCTTGTAGCAAATTAGGCACAGAGGTTTTTAGGGGTATAAATAGGAAATCAATGGAAGCTCCTGACCTAATTATCTTTTAAGATATGGACCTGAGAGTCTTCTGGTGGGTCTGTGACAGGATGTTCATTCTCAGTTCTCTCTGTTGTGGATGCCAGTTTGAGAGGCAACACTTCCATTTACAAACTGCAACTACTTCAGAACAGTGATCTTTTACCCTTGTTTCATTCTTACATTCAGACTTTCCACCATTACCTTGTCTATCTCCCTCACTGTTTTTCTAACTTTTTTCCTGTACTATTGAAGTGTTTCCAACCTCAGAAAGTCACGACTATAAGTAACTTTCCTCCTTACCCCAATAGGCCAGAGATAAGCTTTACAAAAAATGTGTAAAGCAAGAATATTGAATGATTTTAAAAGTATCATCTAGTACTTACATATTTTTTACCTTGAAATTTGGTTTTTTTATTTAAAATATGTGGTTTGGGTAGGATACCTGATTTGCTTGTTTAATGCTTGCTGTGACCCTCTTGGAACCACTTCCAGGCTGCATGACCTGCAGGGAAAGTTGAGCTAAACCAACCACCGCTATTGCTCCTACAGACCAGGCAAGCAGCTATCTGGGAAATGAGATAATTCCAGGTGTGTGGGGACCACTGCAGGCACACTACACAGGTCTCCACACCAAATCTCTCTGGGATTACAAAGGTGCTACCCATGTAGACATCCCAAACTCTATGTCACCACGTCATTTGACCTTGTTGGAAACTATTGCTAAAATCCTGGAGGCAAAAGACTAGTGGAGTAATGGTAGGGCACAAAGAAGAGATGGAGGTTGAGCATGCTGGAAAGCCATGGTGCTCGTGTGAGGGAAGGAATGAGGGAATGCAAGGTGAGAATGTTACAAAATGAAACCTCAAATATTTAACCTCAAATAAATACAAGTCATAGAATGGTGTGCATATCTCTTCTGCTCTGCCCTGTACACACTTCCCAAGGACCAAGTGTCCTTGCCCACTTTGCCAAGCATTCCCCATAGGTTTACATAAATTGTAAATTTATGTACATTGTAAATTATGTAAATTGTAAATTATGTAAATTGTGGGCACCAGTGACACAGCCAGGAGCAATTATGTAATTGTGGGCACCAGTGACACAGCCAGGAGCAGTCTGAGGACTATCAAGAAGGACTACGGAGCCCTGGGAGTGGCGGTAAGGGAGCGCAGTTAGTTTTTTCATCAATCCTGCCGGTCAAAGGGCAAAGGGTTGAAAGGGCCAGTCGAATCTGGCGAGTCGACAAATGGTTACAGGACTGGTGCCACAGCCAGGGGTTCGGCTACTTAGACCATGAGACTCGCTTTGAGAAACCTGGTCTAATGGGGGCTGACGGGGTCCATCTGTCAGAGAAGGGGAAGAACATCTTTGGTCATAGGCTTGCCAAGCTGGTGAAGAGG
>NW_008796063.1:532910-536140 GCF_000699145.1 Aptenodytes forsteri
CAAACTTTTTAGCAGGGCCTGTTGCGACAGGACAAGGGGGAATGGCTTTAAATTAAAGGGGGGCAGATTTAGACTAGATAGAAGGAAGAAATGTTTTACGCCGAGGGTGGTGAAACACTGGCACAGGTTGCCCAGAGAGGTGGTGTATGTCCCATCCCTGGAAACATTCAAGGTCAGGTTGGACGGGGCTCTGAGCAACCTGATCTGGTTGAAGATGTCCCTGCTCACGGCAGTGGAGTTGGACTAGATGACCTTTAGAGGTCCCTTCCAACCCAAACTATTCTGTGATTCTATGATTCTATGAAATTGAGTTTCCTTTATTCCTTTTTCTACCCTTCCTGTCCAGAAACCACAAAGGAAATGCTAACAATGAATCAAAAACAAAATAAAGGAGGAAAGAGAGGAAAAGGTGCTGAAAGGTCATCTCATGGCAGTTTTTTTCAAACAAAAGACTCCTCTATCAAAAGTAAGTAGATTTTTGTGAAGAGAGATTTGATTGTTCTCCAGTGAGGCTTTGGCTTACTTAGAGCGCTCTTACTCCATGACGATGTATAGATCCCAAAAGATCCCAATTCATCAGGCTAATGAAAGGAACTATGTAAAAATAAAAAGACCTTTAAATATAGCAAAACCATTACATTATATCAAATTAATAAAGTCCTCAGGTTTATTTATCCTGGACAGTTTAACCAACTTTCTGTCAATTGACTCTTAAAGCTGATTTGCCTTGAAAAGCTTAAGAGTGGATACATGCTTCTCATCTAGTGGATACATGCTTCCCATCTATGGCTATGCACAGTACAAACTGGCATTTGGCCCTACGGAAATAAAAATTTGGCTTCTGAAATTTATTGCATTAAAAGCAGATGATAACATGTAGACTAATGACAAGTTGTTAGTGATTAGGTCACCTCCAGAATAAATTGTTTGGACATGGAAATAATTTCTGTGCTGTTCCCTTGACAAGAGGTGTATAACAGAAAATGTGGCATAAAAATGTTTTTGGAGGACTAATTTCAATAAAAATGATGGATATGGACAAGGCTAATTGGTAGTTTGCCTTGGGCTTTAACTTCATTCACCTATTAATGAGAAATGATCTGGGTAGATATTACAATCTCTTAGATTATAACAGAAGTCAAAACTATCAGTGGGGGAAAATCAGACTTTTCGAATCTAACTTGTTCCATCTTGGTTGCTACAGCTTTGGACATCTGTGGAGAGGAAGCACAGGGTAAAAGCCAATCCAGTTACTTACAGTTTATAAATGCCTCCTCAGCAGGTGCATCACTAATTGTAATAAAAAAGAATTTTTATACACAATTTTAATTTCAAATATTAACAGCCAGCAATAATTGCTAAAAGGACACAGAAGCTCTACAGGCATTGCTGCCTCTGATGTTCTTACTTCCATGAGCATGTATTCAAGAACAAATGCACGTCCTGCACTAATATTGCAACACTGGGACAAAGCAGTAGGCAGTAGGCTGAGGAATAAAGCAACACAATTTTTTCCACTGATATAATGAATGGGACACCAAGCTCTTGCAGTTGGATGATAAAAAAACTGCAAAAGACTAAAAGAGCCTACTTTAACATTTATTATCTATGGGAAATCCTGCTTAAATATGTGTGAAATATCTAGGAGATGTGGACACACTGAAATGCAAACAACCTGTCTATGTAAGACATAGCAGTCCCTGAGTAGAAAAAAGATTAATCAGCTGTTATGGAAATACGTGGGCAGACAATGGCCTTACATCATGGGAAGATGAAGGCATACTTGAAGGTTGCTCTGTCATCAGAGCTGAAAGCAGTGTGGTGGTGGGCATGACATTATCCCTGTCCTCAAACTGCAGGCAAGACTGAAACAGGCTCTGGCTTTGTTGCCTCTAGAGAAGGGACAGGAGGGCACCTTGAAATTAGTATAATCTTGGGAATAGTACTTGTGCTCTTCAGTCCTAACAATTGTTTCAACAAATAAATAATTAAAAAATAAAATATGTCTTCATTTTGGCAAAAAACCCAAGTATTTCCATTTAGAAATATGGCTACAGTGCCTTAGGAGTGCTGTATTTTGTGTATCTTGTGACCTCTTTCTCACATGTTACACTCTGGGTGAATATCTTCCCCACAGAATTGTTCTAAAAAGGGTGAGAAATAACTGCGTCTTATCATCCCATGTATTCAGATTTTGTGAGCCTAGACTTCAAATCCAGTTACATTTCATTCCTGTCCTTCAAAATGTAATATTTTGTTCTGGGTTGAAAGGAAAGATTTATTTCACAACACAGAGATCATTTTTGGCAAATTTTATTAGGGTGAGAGACCAAAATATTCAAACTTAGTTCAGGCTAAGCCAAAATTGTTTTGATTTCAGCTGCTGTGAACTGAAAAAGCAATTATTGTCTTGGTCCTGTTAGAGATAGCTAATCTTTTAAGATCAAGAAAAGGAGGCTGAGGGGAGACCTCATCGCTCTCTACAACTACCTGAAAGGAGGTTGTAGCGAGGTGGGTGTTGGTCTTTTCTCCGAAGTAACAAGTGATAGGACAAGAGGAAATGGCCTCAAGTTGCGGCAGGGGAGGTTTAGATTGGATGTAAGGAAAAATTTCTTTACTGAAAGAGTGGTGAAACATTGGAAGAGGCTGCCCAGGGAAGTGGTGGAGTCCCCACCCCTGGAGGTATTTAAAAGATGTGTAGATGAGGCGCTTAGGGACATGGTTTAGTGGGCCTGGTGGTGTTGGGTTGACGGTTGGACTCGATGATCTTAGAGGTCTTTTCCAACCTCAATGATTCTATGAATCATAACATTAGAATCTTGCCATGATAAAATGACTCTATTGAGGAATGCAGTAACAATCATTGACTTCAAATCTCCTGCTTTTCAAGGAAAACTCCAATATATAATTATTCACTGAAAAATGTTTCTGTAAGTTCTGGACTTGTGCAAAGCATTTGACACTGTCCCACACAACATCCTTGTCTCTAAATTGGAGAGACGTGGATTTGATGGATGGATCACTCGGTTGATAAGGAATTGGCTGGATGGTTGCACTCAAAGAGTTGCGGTCAACAGCTCGATGTCCAAATGGAGACCAGTCACGAGTGGCGTTCCTCAAGGGTCGGTATTGGGACCAGTGCTGTTTAACATCTTTGTCGGCGGCATGGACAGTGGGATTGAGTGCACCCTGAGCAGGTTTGCCGACGACACCAAGCTGTGTGGTGCGGT
>NW_008796063.1:536187-551956 GCF_000699145.1 Aptenodytes forsteri
CATGAAGGTCAACAAGGCCAAGTGCAAGGTCCTGCACCTGGGTCGGGGCAATCCCAAGCACAAATATAGGCTGGGCGCGGAGAATGGTGAGAGCAGCCCTGAGGAGAAGGACTTGGGGGTGTTGGTTGATGAGAAGCTCATCGCACTCTCTGAGTGCTGAGAGACTTGCACTGCACAGACACAGAACATAGCCTGAGCTTAGCACATAAAGACCTACTTTTGCCATCATCCACATTTTATATACAATGTCATGCCACTACAATGAAATAACGTAGATTACACTTGCAGAGAGAAGTGGCTGTGAAAAGGGCATTGGGATCATGGTGTACAAATATATTCAGTGTAAGCAGTTTGGTTAGCACTGTGACTATGAAAGCTGAGTCACCAGGATGCACAAACAATTGAAATCTTAGAAGTGGTACTACTGACAAGAGCCTGCAAAGTGCCATCTCTCTGAAATATAGCATATCCAGAGCACTGTTATTATCAGCAACTGCCAGAAAAGTTTGATGTGGGATTCTGTTCTCTAGCAGCTGGAGATTTGCAGAAGATTTTGCTATTTTGACTGCAGAAGAGTGAAGGTCATTATGCAGTAGCATTGACTAAATGTTCAGCCTGTTGAAAGCACATAACAGCAGCAGTTCAGGAATATACATGGTGCTAAAGAGACTATCCTTTAGGTCACAGCTTAAATGGAGGTTAAGGCTAACACAATTAGAAGGCAATAGCCATCCATAAGATGAGTTGGTGGCTTTATTTAACTTTAAAAACAAACTTTTTGCTACCTGACATATTGCCTGTTTGAACAGAGAGACTAAGGACTGTTTGGTCATGATTGACTTTCAGAAGCTGTTGAAGCATCTCGTTTCACCAATTCCAAACTAAATTAATGATATCAAATTGAAAAGTGCAGCAGATATTGAAATGAATTGAAAACTACTCTATTCCTAGAGTTTTGGCCTCATAAGTGATATCAATTACTTACAAAGTCTCATTATGTGCATTAAATTTCCTATAGAATTTCATAGAAAATATCAAGTACAGTGTTTACAAGCAACAATAAGTTTATTGACTATTTTTGCTTGGCGATGGATGAAATCAAATGCTTAACTGAAGTCTTTTAGTTCATAGTGATTAAATACAAAATATAAGAAAAGAATGTTCTTGGAGAGCTGGGAACAAAGGCCAGTGACACCAGTAAAAATTTTTCTCATCTGAGTGGGCTTTCAGTCAGATTATGTATAGAAGTTTGTGTGTGTGTGTGTGTGCACGCATAGCCAAAAGATGATACTTCATGTGGTAAACCTGCCATTGGCATTAATGAGAGCTTGCTTGAAGAAAAACTGATGTATTTGCCTCTTGGTATTTTGCCATGGAGATATAATCACTAATCAAGCAGAAACCATCTGGCTCATTTCAGTGATATGGTTGTCTGGCCTCTGCTCTAGGAGGCAAAGAAATACAAATCCTTGATAAATCATAATCCTACTGTATAAAACAATTTGTTACTGGTTTGAGTAATTACCTCTCCCTGTAGGCAAATGCAGTTTGAACTGACTGTTTCATCAGAGCACAAGAAAAACAAAGCTTTATCTTTTAGAAAAGGAAGCAGCTTTCATTGTTCTATTGTTGTTGTCCTTAAAGCACTTAACATCACTGCACACAGCGTTGTTCTGATCTAAACTACCTTAAAGAGAGGTTTTGCACCTGAAGCACTAGATGGGTTCTTTGGAGACCTGGCTTTGCCAGAGACTTTTTGTGACCATAGCAGACAAATGAGAGCCAAAGTCTGTTGAAGATGGGCAGAGAAAAAGGTCCATTTCAATGAGCTAGGACATACAAAGACCTTGTAGCTTTTTGCTTTTACTGGCAGAATCTGATTGTCATGGTCTTACCTTCTAGTATTTTGGCACAATTCTGTAAATTTCCTATACTATGATTGATGAGAGAAAGCAGTACTATGACATATTGCTGTATTTCTGATTTATGTTTAACCTTGGAATAGCAACACAAGGAAAGATTTCTGTTCCTTTGTGATCCAGAAGGCCTGGTGACCATGAGACCTCCAGAGCACAAGCGAGTACTGGAGGTAAATAACTTTCTAACTCTTAATTACCGTATTTCAGTAAAGCTTGCAGTACAGACCTTAAAGCCAGTTAGCAGTGAAATCAGTAATAAATCCTTTCAGTCATAAATCAAGAGATTCATGGGGTAAGTGGACTGTCTTTAGTAGGTAGGCAGTAGAGGCATTTATCTCTGTTCTGGCTAGACCAAATGGCTATCTCATGAAGAATGGAGTCCCTGACAGAAAAAAACCTGTTCCTAAGTGCTGAGAGACTGCAGAATTAAACAGTGTCAATTATTGGTAAAATTTCTCTAATAGATGGAAGGCAGATAGCTAAAACCTTAACGAGTAGATGGCAAAAGAAGAGAAACCTAGAGTAAAAATACTCTACGGAGACTAGATAAAGATATTTATTTCAGTTACTGCCAAAGGGCGCTTTATTACCTATCCATTCTAAAACAGCTTCATTCAGTCAAAAGAATTACTTTAAAATGCATTCCAGTGCCTGGAATGGAGCTTCAGCTCATTTGGAAGAAATGGCCTGAAGCTTTCTTTCACATAGCAGAGTGACAGCCATTACCAACAGAGAAATTGAAATAGGGATAACACAAATCATAGTAATGTTATTTTCTCACGTTTTCTGCAATTATTTTTATTCCCAGCTTAATCAGCTACATTTCACAGCAGTACCAGGAGGTATACAGTGACTTAGAACAGAAGTCTACCTTTATTCCTACTTCACCTGAAATCACAGAACATATGCCTAAAGCCAGATTATAAGCAGCATGTTTTCCACGATTAAAAGGAGCAAATATTAAGCACCGATCTTGGTGCAGTGTGTTTTCATACATGGTGATGTAGCTACTTTGTTTTATGCCAGTGCTTCATAGTGATTCCAACCTCAGCACAGGAGCTGGGAGATGAACATCCTCGAAGCAAAGGAAGCTTCTGAAGTTGCTGTAGCAGCCTGTTAGGGTACTGATAGTGAACTCCTGAGGAGGAAAAAAACCCTGTCATTATCCAGTAATTTAAATGGAAAGACCACAGAATCACAGAACCACAGAATGGTTGAGGTTGGAAGGGACTTGTGGAGGTCATCTGGTCCAACCCCCCTGCTCAAGAAGGGCCACCTAGAGCCAGTTGCCCAGGACCATGTCCAGATGTTTTTTGAGTATCTCCAAGGATGGAGACTCCAAAACCTCTCTGGGCAACCTGTGCCAGTGCTCCATCACCCTCACAGTAAAAGTGTTTCCTGATGTTCAGAGGGAACCTCCTGTGTTTCAGTTTGTGCCCATTACCTCTTGTCCTGTCACTGGGCACCACTGAAAAGAGCCTGGCTCTGTCTTCTTTGCACGCTCCCTTCAGGTATTTATATACATTAATAAGATCCCCCCTGAGCCTTCTTTTCTCTAGGCTAAACAGTCCCAGCTCCCTCAGCCTTTCCTCATAGGAGAGATGCTCCAGTCCCATAATCATCTTTGTGGACCTTTGTTGGACTCTCTCCAGTATGTCCATGTCTCTCTTGTACTGGGGAGCCCAGAACAGGAACGAGTACTCCAGGTGTGGCCTCACCAGTGCTGAGTAAAGAGGAAGGATCACCTCCCTCAACCTGCTTGGCAACACTCCTCCTAATGCAGCCCAGGATACCATTAGCCATCCTTGCTACAAGGGCACATTGCTGGCTCATGTTCAGCTTCGTATTCACCAAGACCCCTAGGTCCTCTTCTGCAAAGCCACTTTCCAGACAGGCAGCCCCTAGCATATACTGGCGCATGGCGTTGTTTCTCCCCAGGAGCAGGACTGCATTTCCCACTGCTGAACTTCATGAGGTTCCTGCCACCCATTTCTCCAGGCTGTCAAGGTCCCTCTGGATGGCAGCATGACCTCTGGCGTATCAGCCACTCCTCCCAGATTTGTGTCATCCACAGACTTGCTAAGGGCACACTCTGCCCCTCATCAAGATCATTGATAAAGTAGTTGAACAGGATTGGACGTAGTATTGACCCCTGGGGTACACCACTAGTTATTGGCATCCAACTAGACTTTGTGTCACTGATCACCACCCTCTGGGCTCAGCCATTCAGCCAGTTTTCAATCTACCTCATGATCTGCTCATCCAGCCCATACTTCAACAACTTCTCTAAGAGGATCTTACAGGAGACAGTGCCAAAGGCCTTACTGAAGACCGGGTAAACAATATCCACTGCTCTCCCCTCATCTACCAGGCCAGTCATTTCATCATAGGAGGTTATCAGGATGGTCAAGCATGACCTCCCCTTGATGAAGCCATGCTGACTACTCCTGATGATTTTCTTGTTGTTCATATTCCTGGAAATGGTTTCCAGGATTAGCTGCTCCATCACCTTCCCAGGGATTAAGGTGAGGCTGACCAGCCTGTAGTTCCTTGGGTCCAGCCCAGGACATTAGCCATCCTTGCTACAAGGGCACATTGCTGGCTCATGTTCAGCTTCGTATTCACCAAGACCCCTAGGTCCTCTTCTGCAAAGCCACTTTCCAGACAGGCAGCCCCTAGCATATACTGGCGCATGGCGTTGTTTCTCCCCAGGAGCAGGACTGCATTTCCCACTGCTGAACTTCATGAGGTTCCTGCCACCCATTTCTCCAGGCTGTCAAGGTCCCTCTGGATGGCAGCATGACCTCTGGCGTATCAGCCACTCCTCCCAGATTTGTGTCATCCACAGACTTGCTAAGGGCACACTCTGCCCCTCATCAAGATCATTGATAAAGTAGTTGAACAGGATTGGACGTAGTATTGACCCCTGGGGTACACCACTAGTTATTGGCATCCAACTAGACTTTGTGTCACTGATCACCACCCTCTGGGCTCAGCCATTCAGCCAGTTTTCAATCTACCTCATGATCTGCTCATCCAGCCCATACTTCAACAACTTCTCTAAGAGGATCTTACAGGAGACAGTGCCAAAGGCCTTACTGAAGACCGGGTAAACAATATCCACTGCTCTCCCCTCATCTACCAGGCCAGTCATTTCATCATAGGAGGTTATCAGGATGGTCAAGCATGACCTCCCCTTGATGAAGCCATGCTGACTACTCCTGATGATTTTCTTGTTGTTCATATTCCTGGAAATGGTTTCCAGGATTAGCTGCTCCATCACCTTCCCAGGGATTAAGGTGAGGCTGACCAGCCTGTAGTTCCTTGGGTCCTCTTTCTTGCCCTTTTTGAAGATAGGAGTGACATTTGCTTTCCTCTAGTCTTCAGGCACTTCTCCCAGTCACCACAATCGATCAAAGATTTTCAAGAGTGGCTTTGCAATGACATCTGCCAGCTCCCTCAGCACTCGTGGGTGCCTCCCATCAGGGCTCATGGACCTACGGATGTCCAATTTGCTTAAGTATTCCCTGACCTGATCCTAAAGCTTAACACCTAAGTGAGTCAGGATTTCTACAACACTGCTTCATTTTTCATAATTGTGTGGTCTTGCTGGGGGCAAGACTGGGAACAGAAAATAGAATAGGAACTGAATTGAACAGAGTAGGAAATAGAAGAGAGTTGGGCATGCCCAACCTTATCTAGACTATGTAAAAAGACTGGCTCCTTGTAGTTGAAAGACAGTACCTGTTGGTTGCTACTGGCCATGTCTATGCTTTGGGTCAGTCAATCCCTCTAAAAAATGAGTTGAGAGACAAAACCTTTCTGTGTCCTCTCAATTTTGTATACATGCTATCAAAATTCACAAATTTATTCTTACTTGTTTGAGACTTGATTTTTGTCCCCGAGGTTTTTATTGTAAGTGTAGAACATCTCTGTGCATCTTTCAGGTGAGGTGTGAGTAGGGTTGTCTAATCAAAACAGGAAAGGTCTCCCTATGCAGTCACCGCAGAGCTCCACCGAAAAGCTTGAGCAAGCCAAGCCTTCCCATTGGTGATAGGATAGCCCTGCACACACCCTACCACAAAGATGCACACAGCCATTTCCCTCCGAAAGTATCAGTCCTTGAGATAGGAATCAAGTGAACGCCAAACTGCTGTCAAATGTAATAGAGCTGTTAGCTGGTGTTCTAAACGTCAGTGAGAACTAAAAACAATTTTGTAATTCCAGTTTATTTTGCTTCCTTTCACTTTGTTGCTATTAAATTAACTTTATAAATTTCTTCAGAGACTTCTCATAAATTTCTTCTGACGTGAAATAAAAATAGATCTAATTTTCTTTCCCTAGGGATGAGATTAGCTATCAATATTTAAAACATCACCTGTTTTAGCACTTGTAATTTTTTTCATTAGCCAGGAATACTCTGAGCAGCATCCAGACATACTTTAAATCTACTATAGCATTTCCAGTTCAGTTCTGAAATAGAATTTTTCATGCATTTGCACAAATAGTTATCTTTCTTTTAATGCCATTATGAAGTAGCTTTATAATATTAAATTCCAGCAGAGCTATCTGAAATGATCAAAGATTTATTCAGTCTCTTGGTAACAATAATGGTATTGTGTTTGGTATGAATATTGTCAGTTGCATAATTTATGTGTAAATAGCTTTTACATTTTACAATGCACTGAATATAGTAAACAGAAAGGGTCCATAAAGAGCACAAAGCAAAGATCAAGTGATTATACTATTGTAAAATCTTGTTACAATTCTGAATAAGGTGATTTAATTCTCCCCTTTTCAGAAAGTCCCATGTTGTCTTTCATACATATGGGCTTCAAACATTTCAAACACTTCGTAGCATTTATTAGACAATGTGCTGGGAAAACTATGCCTTGGAGTCTGACACCCTTGAAGCAATGAGAAAACAGAGATAAAGAAATTGAGGGAGGAGCATTGTAAGCAAACCCTGCACTCTGCAACCCTGCAGCTGCATCCCCGGTGAGTGCAGACTGGGCTGGTGAGGAGCTCATCTGACAGCTGTGCTCAGTGCTAGATGCTCAAGAGGATAAGCATGAAGAGAAAGGCTCCACCAGAATTTTGAGACCTCCTGGGAGAACTGCCAAAAGTCAGTGTCCCAGCCCGCTCCACTCACCAATGTGGGAGGTGATGGGGGGTGAGGGGAACTCCAGAGTAAGTAAGGAGCTGAGGTCTCACTGTGCAGGTCTGTGCTCAAGGTCCATCCCCACACAGGTTGTTGAGGACAGGGATCATTCATCTCTCCTTTTTTTTAGTCTATTCAGTGCACTGGAACACACTAAAATTGCACAGATATATTAGGAAGAAAGGTGAAAAACAATCATGAAATCATTCATTTCATGGGCAAAATATTCCTTTCAAAATATTATTAAGATTTGGTGACAAGTTTAGACCCTGCCATCATCAGAAATCCCACTGGCTATTTGGTGTGGGCTTCATGGCTCCATGCTCTGGAGCTATGGGATATCGCTGAGAAGGATGGGGTGGAGGGAGCAGGCAGAGGGACACAGTGCCCTCCTGCCACTTGCCTTATGGGAAGGAAGCATGAAACCAGCCAAAAGAAATCCAAATTTTCCAGTTCTGGCAGTTAACATGAAAACGGGGGAGTGACTCAGTGATTACAAACTCATTAATTTCTCAACCTGTTCTGTCCAGCAAAGCCTTTTATTAATGATTGCTTTAAAGAACTTATCTTTTCTTCATATATCCAAGTGATTTATGATGAGCTTTTCTTTAGCTGTGGAGTCTTGGATAAAAGTTATGCAGACAAATTGTGAAGCATATATGAAGTTCAGAAGATGCTAGTAGCAGAAAACACTTTCTAAATCATCAAGTGTTTGGTTAATGCCTCCTAGTGGACCTTTGTACATAAAGATACAGCAGAAAAACTGAGAGAATGGTGTAGACAAACAAGATGGAATTTTTTTTTTAAATTAAGCGCATTAAGAGGCAAAAATACATAAAGATACAGCAGAAAAACTGAGAGAATGGTGTAGACAAACAAGATGGAATTTTTTTTTAAATTAAGGCGCATTAAGGGCCAGCCTATAGGCAAAGACCCAGCGTTCTCAATGACCTTGGCAGCACCATTGGAAAAGTGGTTTTGTTGGGTTGGCTGCTTCCTGCCGTTTTCTTCCAGTTCCTCATACCAAAATATTCTTTAAATATACAGTTTATTTTCCCTCATAACTTTTTTGTTTTCTTCACACACAACTTTTGTGGTTATTAGAAAACAAACACCATCAAGTTATTTAAATCCAAAGTCACTAAATGCAAGATCTTGGACTTCCCTTGCAACAATTCTTTTGATGCTGGATATAGTTATTTAAACATCAGGGCATCAAGAAAAAAATTACACACACATGACAGTACATATACAGTCATGTATAGAGAGGATAAAATGATGTCACTGAAGCATGTGATATTGAGGATACCTACAAAGAAGTTGTGAAGTGAGAGCAATAAAAAGAAATTTACAATAATAGACATTAACATATTTACAACAGAATATTTACAACAATATATCCCAGTTATCGTCCACCACTGGCATAATGATGAAGATGTGGTAATGCAGACCTACACGGTAATTAGCATGCCAAATCAGTCTAGAGAAGAGTCACACTTATCCCAGCACACCTCACAAACTCTGCTATAAGTGTATGAGTGCTCTAAACACCTATTCAGCAAAATGATGGAGCTTAATAGTGGTCTGTGGTAGTTACAGTCTGTGCATGCTCATGACATTTTTTTAAGTAGGTTTAAGGTCCAAATTTGAAGTGAAAAAGAAAAAAATATTGGCATGGTATAAAAAAGAAAATATAACTGTAAAGCTAGATTCTTGTGAAAAACACACTAAGTTATGATACCTGAGCCAGGTATTTAACAAGCTTCTTCTAATTTACCTGGAGTTCATAAGTGAAATCCTGCTGCTTTTCTGCACACCAAACTACTGTTCTTCCATTCCATTGCAGAGGAAAGACAGAAGGCAAAAGACCATTTCACGTCATCATTATAATTGACTGGCCCTTCTCATTATCACTCCCTTTCATTTTTCTAGATAGAAACAATGAAAGAGTTACATTATGGAGAAATTCAGCAAGTATCAGATTAAAGATCAAATTAGGAAATATTTCTTGACATTTGTAAAGCAGGGAACAGCTCCCAGGACACCTGAATTAGATCAATAGAGTACTATTGAATTGAATCAACAGACTAGTACATGCTTATTAGCAAATTCTGAATGACTAACTGAATGGATGACTGTAGCAGTTAATGTACAGTGATTTCAGAATACAAAATATTTAACAAATTACATCTTAATGCACCTTGCTAAAAGCAGTGATTTGCTTCAGAAAAATTGTAAATATTAGTATGGCTAGTCTGCAGTCAACTATTTGCAGTCAATTCGTCTACAGGCTGTTCTGCAGGCTTTGGTATCAGAGAATAATTTGTACGCTAATTTGCAATTTTATTTGCACATTTGCCACTTCATAATATCAAGGTAGCCTTCACTAATCCATAAAGAATCAAATTACTATTATCCTGAAAAATTAGTAATGTATCAAATCCATCACAAAGAAAAGTCTGGCTAGCTACTCCCCAAGAAACTTAGGGAGAATATGCAACAGATTAACAGGTGTGTAAACTGAGAAATGACAACACCAATTATTATGAGTAATTTGATTTGACATTTTGAACCTTTACAGTTCAGAATTTCCTTTGGAAAATGGTTCCCATGTGCAATATTTAGTTGTACTGAGCAGAACATGTGCTAAAACCATGAAATATCTTGTCATATTTTAAAATGAAAGTTAATTTTAAAAAGAATTTACTGTAGACAGATATGTGCAACACATGTCTGCACACTGGAGAATTTAATGCCATTTGTGCTTTTAAATCTAATCTGATATTTGTTTACCAAAGGCAGGTCAAAACTCAGAGCACTAACCTCTACACCAGGCTTGTGTTACTCTTTCATGCCCAGGGAAGAAAGAATGGCTTAAGACATTCACAGTTTACTTTTAAAATGTTGAATTTTGCTGCCTCACACAAAGTACAACCTCAGTGTATTTTTTTTTTACTACATATTTTAAGGTAGTTTCTGAAATATTTAGTATCATTATAGTCAGTCTCTCCCAAATTGTTAAGAGGTTTGTTTAAAAAGAGACATTTGTCTTTAAGTCTAGAAAAGAAGATTAGGCTGCTTTATTCTGCCTATTAATGCAGATAAAAGAATAGTGCTGGCACATCCATACTGACAAGGTTCCTATCCCTGTACTCAGTCATTCACTGGGACTTCTTTGTGCTCAATACCTCTGCAAAAGTGCCTCTTAGGCACCAAAAATAGATGTAGACACCAGGCTTTGGAAGGCAATTTTAAAATGCAAACCTATGGCTATAATATTATCAGGCCCCTAAAGGAAACATGGTTATTTTCCAATCTGTTAGTTCACTACCTGTTACAGAAATGGAAATGCCAGTTTTAAAACCTGGCAGCTTTTAAAGTTTCGAGGCTGGGAGACAGTGCTGTGCCCTCTGCCGTGCTGGGGAAGTCTCTCTGCAGGGGTATGTAATGTTCCCATTATTGATGCAGCAGGGCCAGAGCAGCTCAGCCAGCCATGATCCAGGAACAAACTGTCCTTGTAAAAATGTCAGAGAGAAACCCATGCTGGGAAGGGAAGCTACAGCAACTTTACCCTCCCACATATTAATGCCACTACATGTGGTATGTGCTTTTGTCACCCTACAGGAAGAGGCTGCCCAGACGCTTCCCTTCACCCCCAGACAATGCAGAAGGTCCATATGTGTCTTTAGGCAGCCATTTCCATTACCCCACATATGCCTTGTGCAGGACTTTGTAAAACTATCCAGGAACATCTTAGAATTAGCTGGGATGCATAGTTTGTGAAGACACTACAAATGAGTGGATAGGTAAATCTCTTAAACATTTGTGCTGCATATGATTGCATATATATTAAGGGAAATACTGTTGCTCTTTAACTCAAAATAAATAAACGTAACTAGAATATGTAATTAGTCTTATCTGTATGCTATAGAGTTGCTAAATACATCTGGTTTTTTTTCCTTTGTCTCCTTGGTAAAGTTCAAACAGGAATTAGTTATTATATATAACAAAACTGTTCAACTGTTAAAAGTATCAGGCAGGACTTGAGGCTTCTGAGCTCTGAAGAGGTGAGAGATTGTGATGGAAGATGAAGATCAAAATAAGGTTCAGGAAGAGCCTTACTTGACACTTCAGGAGATTTTCATCCATTGAGGGGGCTGCTCTGTGACAGGGAGTGAATCATCCCCTTCTATCTTTAGTGTTCTGTGGCGTGTTAGGAAGATTTGTGTGAAGTTACGCATTTCCTTTTGGTCACATACAATTTCCAAAAATGGTGTTGAATTAAATTTAACACAGATTAGATTTTATTGTAAAAGTTTCTTATCACTGATTTCTGGCTAACTGACTTGACCCCATGTGTATCCCACTTTATTAATAGAACATTCACTTGCATTGGAAGCAGCAACAATGAACAAGGTTCTTTGTGTGTGTGTAGAATGAACGGGGAAAACTGTGGGATTTGGAAGCACATGCCCTATTAAAATGTCTCCTGCTGGCATCTCATCGTATGTGACATGCATGACATCACTAAACAGCTCCCACATGTAATATTCAGTTTTAATGGCCATTCAGGGAAAGTCATACATGGGTCATGTAAGGATAATTAACAAAGGCAGCAGGAATGGAACTTTTACTATTACTATCGTTATGCCGATGACAATAAATTTTTTACTACCTGTACTGTGAAGCTTAATGTTTTTGGAGAACACTTTGGCTCATGACATTGAAAAGCAAACACCTTTGTAACTTGGTCACAAATTTAAGATAGGCACCATGCTAATTACAGATACTATTATATAAACACTCTTCTTCTTTTCTGGATTATGAGAATTTATCAGATTTCTGTATATGGCATGTCAATGAATATTATTTCTTCAGAGGCCTCTTGTTGTGATATACATAACTTGCTTTTTTGAGCAAAACCTACTTACAATTAAGGCAAAATTATGCTCAATGCATGTTTCACTAGATGTATAAAATGAAACCTTTCAAAGAATTTTTTTTCACTTTCACACAATTCAAGTCAGCAGGCAACATATTATAATGAACACTGGAAAAGAGATCACAATACTTAAGAAGGTATCTGAACAGTACAACTTAAAAAGACATGCCTCAGTTTCTCTATATAAAATAGCAAACAGCATGCTGCTCTTATACTGACAGAAACTGTAGGTGTTTTTTTCTTTAGAAAACCAACAATTACCAACATCTTTGAAGTCAAGGGGTTTTTGTTAAGTTCATGAGTAACCAAAAGTTGGAATTATGCTGGACAGTCTCACACCTTATGGAAAAAAAGAGCCATAAAAATAGGAGCTTTAAATAAAAGTAAGTGAATATTTCATAGCTAAAATATGCCCTTGTTCTCTTTTCTTCTTTTAATCATTTAATTTAAAACTTATTCTTAGGGTAAGTCATGCATTCAAGGAAGTTAGATGGAATTCAGACACAACTCATGAATCTTCAAGAGCAAAAAATAAGGTTATACCAAAATGTGAAACTTGGAACCTCTCATTTTTTTCAGATGAGTTAGGTATCACATTCAGAAGTATTGTTACTGTGGGTCAAACCTATCTACTCACTTCAATAACATACATGACAATTGCCTTCTGGCAACTGTTTCAGTAGTATTTTGACAAATCCTTTCCTTCTTTAGTATCTGGATTTGTTTAGTGGGTTTTTTTTCCCAGGGTTACTTCTCTGACTTTGTGAGAATTATATGTTTTACATAAATGTGAGAGCAGAAGCCAGTCCTTTATATCTAAATTTAATTTACTTGCTAAAAGTTAGTAAATTACTAAAGGTAATTTATATCTAAATTTAATTTGCTTACTAAAGGTGTGCTGTTTCACCTGAGGTATGGAATAATCAGTCAAGCTTCATGTACCATCACACAGAAAGAAACAACTGAATACAGCAAGTAAGGCTTATCTTTTTGAAACTCTTTTCTCAAAGAGCTCTAAATTATTCCAGAGACCAGTGTGCCACCAATATCCATCAATCACGGAAGATATAAATACGGCTTGCAGCCTTTCTCATGCGTCCTTCCCTCCGAACCATACAGAGAGCAATGTGAACATTGCCCAGTGCCTGGAGCAACAACATTTTGCTTTTATGCTCTGATATTTACCACAACCATTCCTTCTGGCCTTTTTTTCTTCACAAGAAGTAGTAGGAAGGCAACAAATATTTTATTAGGAAGTAGGCCTGTGTCCTTAAAACTTACAAGAAAAAGACTGACCTTTAGTCATTGGCCAGCTTGTAAGTGGTGAGCCACACTGGAAGGTCCTTGCTTTGAGTTCTTCAAGCACACTGGGTTTTGGTGATTTTGATTTGGCTCTGAGAAACCAAGTGCTAGCTCATCACCTCATGCGGAGGGTAGGGGGTATCACGGCAGAGCTGTCTAGGTGTTACATAGCGTAGAGGATATATTGGTCACCATTAATCATCTATGCAAATATGATCAGCTCTTTGGAAAGAACAGTGTCTCTAAAGTATAACAGCAATGACACTTTTGAAATTACTCTGCCAGTTGGTGCTGAAGCCATAAAATTCATGCATAATTGAATGACAAAGAGTCCATAGTGAAGATAAACTAGAAAGGCTACATAGACTAACCTCTTCCATTAGCTTTTTGTATTGGGAAAATAATAGGAAGAGTATTTTTATAGTTGACCACAAGATTCCCTAGTCTGCCAACTACAGCTTTGCTTATCCAGCATTAAAAAGCACTCCTCTCAGAAGGTAGACTTTGTTGCTGAAAATTGGCTAATGTGGTTTCCATGTTTCTGTTCTACATAATGATATCATTAATGCCTACATTTTGTCTTTTCACAGTTATGCCCTGATAGAGATGTAAGAAAGCTATTTTCATTCCTGTTTTAGTGCAGCTAAGGGAAAAAGAATGTCAGTTTCTGCTCTGCTTAACGCAAATGAAATGCTCATTCTGAGCACAATGTCAGCTATAGATCAAGCGTTTGCTGGCATCACTAAAAAAGAGCAGCCAGTGTAGGAAAACCATCAGATTTAATCCATCAGATTTAAGGGATGTAATGAATATTCAGACAGGACTTGGTGAGCAGGCAGTACATAACCCTCCATCCAACCATGCCCAAGACAAACAGATCCAATATCCAGGTAGTGAGAAAAAAAATCACCCCTTGACAGTGGAGGCAACAGAGATCAGTAAAACAGCCATTTGTGGAGAATTTTGAAGAAAAGGGTTTCTAGGAACAAGAAGAATTGGGCAGCAGTGGTGCCTGAAGGAACAGGAAAGGAGACCAAAACCAGAGACACTGAAGACAGCGGGATGCAGCAGCTGCAGGAGGCATTATCATAGAATCATAGAATCATAGAATCATTGAGGTTGGAAAAGACCTCTAAGAATTATCTGTGGATAGAAGCTGATGGAAGTGATTTCTACATGAAGCGATGTCTACCTGCAGGTGGAGATGCAACTGGAGATTGTGGTAGAGCTCAGATAGGGCATTTAGAGTGATGGAAGAGAGGAGAGGGTGCATGGACAACCCCCAAGTTTCTGACCACCAGGTGGGTTTTCTGAACATTAGTGTGAGAGGTGGTCTACAGAACTGTGTAACATCTGCAGAAAGATGTTAGCATAATTCATTGGCATTCAGCAAACAAAATGCCATATCATATTGCTGTGCTGCAGAAATAGTATTTGAGGAAATACTATTAATGAAAAATAGCTCACATTTTTTACTTTATTAATGACGACTTCTGTATAAAGTCTAACCCAGTTAGACAACCTAGTGCCACTAAAACATTATTAAACATAGAAAGACTGAAATTGAGCTGTCTTTAGAGAATTCAAATCTTTCTATTAAAGGTCCAGGCCTTTTACCTTTATCCATTTTAGTTGGTGCTTTTGGAGCAAGCAATTCCAGGCATTACTGGAAATGCTTACAGAGTAGGATTCTCCTAAAGGTAAATAAATGTACAGTTCAATTCAAAGTAGCATATAAGGATAACTTGAGAATAAAACTCCCACCCTTCAGAAGGACATTAATTCGGTCTACATTATCTTAACATGTTAAAAAAAGGCCTTTACCTTTTGTCTTGAGCAAAAGGTAACCTCTGCTTATAACATTTGCATTCTTGAATCATTCAATCAAAAAAAGCTGGCTTTTGACTTTTGCATCGTGTTTAGTGATATGACCAAAATAATAAAATAGAAGGTAATTTCTGACTTCTGCTGCCTGATTGTAAACCGTGAATAACAGATCAGAATTCAAAAGGTGATTTTTTGTTGCAGGGTAAATGATGAGAACAGTTACAGGAAAAAGCTACTTTGTTTATTGTTACATCCTTCAAAGAAGCCAGGACATTATCCTTCAAAAAGAAATAACTGCACAATTACAATAAACAAATACTGATTTTTTTATTCAAAGGAAAAATAAGAATTTTCATTTGGAGCTAATAATTTTGATATTCCTGGAACATCGTGTTACAATTCCATAGATTACTGAAAAATAACATTGTTTGCTAAAAACCAAACATTGCCATTGACATGATAATTGATAATTTTCTCAATCTAAAAGAGGCATTATTTCACAAGCTCCTTGTATAAATCCAATAATGAAAGAAAAGGTGACTAAGGAACTTACTTGAATGGTGCTCTGCAATTTTAATTCTCATTAATAATTCTAATAAAGTTAAAGGCATTGATAAT
>NW_008796063.1:552504-580998 GCF_000699145.1 Aptenodytes forsteri
GAGCAGCGGCCCCCCCGGCCAGCTTTCCCCAGTTTATGTACTGAGCATGACGCCACATGGTATGGAATGTCCCTTTGGCCAGTTTGGGTCACCTGCCCTGGCTGTGCCCCCTCCCAGCTTCTTGTGCACCTCCAGCCTTCTCAGTCAGTAGAGCATGGGAGGCTGAAAAGTCCTTGGCTAGTGTAAGCATTACCTAGCAACAACTAAAACATGGGTGTGTTATCAACTTTGTTCTCACCCTAAATCCAAAACACAGCGCTGTACCAGCTACTAGGAAGGAAATTAACTCTATCCCTGCCAAAACCAGGACAGTACTAAAAACTTGGAATGCGGCCAAATTTGGTGTCCGGGGAAGACAGTAAAAACAGAGCAGTCATGCAGTGATACTTCACTGATATAGTCTCCTAGCATCTACTGATTCTGAAGTAGAAATGATATCGTTGAATTTAATAGTCCTTGATAGATTGTTCCGCTGTTAATATGTCTTGGTTTAAATTCAGTCAATGTCTGGAATTCACAAAATGATCCACAGCTTATATCTTCTCTGAAAAAGACTGTTTTGAGCCTGATGCCTGGTATTTTCATTTGAGGCTACTTAGCTCATATATTATGATGGACGAAAACCAACTGTTCCCTAGTCATGTTCATCACACTACACGTGGCTTGTAGACCTTTATCATGTGTCCTCTCAAGTGTCTCTTAACAGGGCTGAGGAATTCTAGTCTCTAATTGTCCCTTGTGCACAGCAAATACTGTAATACAGACGTGACGGTTGGTGATGGTCTAAGATTGAGCCTGTATAGGTTCAATCACTATAGTCAGCACTATTCACCATCAGCCATCCCTCATAGTTGCTGAGAATAAGTAGGAAAATCTGAATTAGTTGAGGAGCTGTTCCACTGCCAGAGCCTAATTTTCAACCCCCAATGCTTCACAAGAATTGATCAGTAACAGGAAAAGTGGGAGAGAAAAGAAATGCAGTGTTAATTGCTAAACAGAGGAATGGCTACACAGAGGCAGCTGTGTAAGAGGGACAGAACTCCCTTTCTCTGCCTGTTTTCATCTTAGATACTAATAAAAAAGGGGGTTTGCAGGATTTATTTGCCTATCTGGCAGACTGAAGGACAGGTTGCCTATCACAGAACATCAGTAGTCAAGCTTCATCAGTTTTACGTTACACTCCAAAATATAGCTTGGGAGCTTCAAGTAGTACCAAACTTGGTATCTAACTTACTTCTGTGCTGCAGTGTATTCCCTGTGTGATTCCAGACACTCATTTTCGCCTATAAGCCTCTTGAGGGAAGATTCAAAATAAACCTTAAGACAGTTACCACCTACACTTAAGTAATATCCACATTTTTTTCCCAGAGTTTGCCAATAAAAATTAGAGTAGGGCACATTAGGTGGATGTCTTCTCAGCTACTGAGAATGTGCTGCTCTTTTTCGGATGGATAATTATTATGCCATAATAGTAGCTCGCACCAGTGCAGTTATTGTATCTTTCTCACCTGTCATTAAGAAGGCCAAAATGCAGTGTCTTAGAATGTCCTCCCTTACACAGTGAAGGCAAAGTGTTCTCAGAAGCGTGTTCATTCCTCCAAGAGAGTTCATCAAAGTCTACATTTATAAAATTGAAGGAAACAAAACCTGTATCCCTTTAATTAAGACTTAAGGCTTTTATTGACTGACCTCCGAGACATGATTGCACCAGGCTGATGGGGGCATCCTAGGGAAAGACTCCCGGTGCGCCACTCCAATAAGCTTGCACTGTGTCTCCAATGTTACCTTAAATATTGCTGCTGCTGCCATTTAATCTAAGGGTCAGCTAATACCCAAGGTATTCCAAATGTAAAATTACTGTCTACTGTCTTCAATATAAATTTAACAGTATACAGTACAACAGATATGACAGTTGTTTGGCAGTGGACTGAAAGTAAGTCTAGAAATGGTCACACTAGTTTTTAGTAGGGATCTGAGCATCGCAGTTTCCCATTCAACACTCAGTATTTTTATTTGGAAGAATACTGTGAAATATCCGTATCTGCCATCTGAAGGTCATGTCTTTCCACTGCTAATTGCATTTTTTCAGGAGACATTTAACCTCCTTATGGCAAAATGGAGAAAATAATAGTATTTGTTCTATCTATCTTACCTATTTTGATTGTAAACTCTTCATATCAAGGGACTGACATTCAGTATTAGCATCCTGAGTATGCAGAAAAACTGGGCCATCACTTCCATAATGGCTTTGAGGTACAACTGCAGGACATAAGTTGAAAGGTGAAGGGCTGCCTTGTTTATCCTTATCTCTAACAGATCAGTGGTGCAGTTCCCACCCCCATTTTTTTAGGACTATGCCAGTTCCTAGCAGAATAGAAAGAATGAGGGAGGAAAGAGTCCATTCACATAGCCAGGCTATGGCACAGATGATGCTGGGTATGCTTTCTCCTAAAAGAATTAATACTTATCTGGCAATTATAGTCAACTAAAGGCCTGTAGTGTTCAACATGTGGGCTGTTTCACTCCTCAGCTAAGCTGAACCCTGGCAAGCTCATATCCCAGAACAGCAGCCTGCACAGCTTCTTGTATTTTTCCTGCTTGCTGAGCAGAGAAATTGAGAGAGAAAAGGTTTTAGCCCTGTTTTGTATTCAAAGAAAGGGAATTGGTGGAAGGGTAGGAAAAGTGATTATCTACAAAAGCCACAAGAGCATTCATCAAAGTGAGGCGTCATTCTCTTTCTGTTCTTAATGCTCTAATGCTTCATTTATGGATATAATTCTTATTTCCCAGGACTGTCCTCTCTCTACCCATCAGAATTCAGTCTTGTGTCCAAAGAAATTATTTTTCTCCAGAAAAAATTGCCTCCACATAGCATAGCAAGCACTTTTGAGACTGTTTTTGAATTAAAAAGGTAATAAATTCCAATAATACAACTTGCTGCTATTTGGAACTTCATAGCATCAGCATTTTGGGGAAAATTTGTCAATGAACACTGCATACATCCATTCAGTCAAAGTCATTATTGGCCAAGCCATAAATGCACTTTAAGTTTGTGCAAAGTTGTAATGTTTGTAGAGAAACTGGGCTTTGAAGTGATTTAGCCACTTTAGAGAACAAATGTTTAGTGAGGACCCCCGGTGCTGGCTGAGGTGGTACAGAGGAGGAGCTTTGGGCCTTTCCAGGTGGAAAAACATGGCTTGGCTGCTTCAGATTTATGCTAGCCTCTTTCCCCTGGGACAATATTATTTTTTTAATCTCTGCCACCTGAGAGAATCTGGTTCTTTCCAAAGATAAGCCATCCACTCCTTAAAAATATTGTAGAAGCCTCACAGACCAACTTTCTCAGGGGAATGTTCCCAATCCTACCTTTGTTTTGGAAGAGGAACCATCCATAACTTCCCCGCAGTGCGCTGTTAGCAAGCTCTGATTTAAGACATCAAGGGCTGGCATGCCCAGTGTTCAGTATGTGCACATTACTGCTGTGAATTTACGGCACTGATGTCATTCCTATTTTGGTTTCACTGATTCTTTCCCACAAAAGCCACAAGACTTCAGACTGGAATGCCATTCTTTGGGATTCCTGCCAAAGGACTTTGTGTGAATCTGACATATCTTTCAGCCATCCAAACTAGAAGAGTAAAAAGGTTGGTAATATTTCACTTATCCTTTTAAAATTACTGATAATTTTTGGTATTGCCCTTTTGATAACTTCAAAGATTCAGAGTAGGCTTGGAGAAATCTTGTCTCATACAAGTGCTGTATAAATAGAAGGGGGTTTTTATGGGCACATGAAAAAACAGGGAAATGGGATGAGGTTTGAATGGTCTTGGGCGCAGCAACACTAAGCTGAGAAGAAAGCAGCTAGTGGGGCTAAGGAAGAGGAAAACAAAACTCTTTTAGGACAGAAAAGGGAAAAACTGAGCAGAACAATGTAGCTGACCCAACAGAGTGAGAAGGGTAAAATGGGAGGGACTGAATAGGGGAACTCAGCTGAGCTCTTCCCTATGGATGGAAATGGACAGGCTTACTGAAAACTTTGCACAAAACTAGCACTTTGGGAGAAAGGAGATAGACTAAGGAGAACTAAATTAACATTTCTTACAATTAACATTTCTTTCCCAGCTTTCCAGCTAAACTGTGGCTCAGTATTCATTGATTAACAACTTCAGGAGGACAAATCAGCTAAATCTCACAGAGGTTTGTGAAGACAAGCACTCCTTGATATTGATAAAGCCCATGCCTAGAATTAGCTTCTCAGTGGGAGCCTGCTTGCTCTGCCCGGTTTCACACTCATGGGGGCTATCTCTATGTTGCAGTCTCACACTCACTGATGTTTTATGGTGATATCATAGAAGGCTCCTGCACTAATTTCCAAGACCTCCCATCTAGAAGCTGACCTCTTGTTCAGTTACCAGCTGTGAAGTTTCCCAGCCATTTCTGTCACACTCCATTAAAAAAATACATTTTCTGAGGATTGTTGTGCACTTAGTGTTGCTATCTACACTGTCCCCTTTTAGGCTAGTGCATCCTCTGCTCTATTTTCATGTCAGCATGAGAACACTGATTGCTCTCATGCATACCTTCTTAAGGTCTTGCATTTCTAATTATGGCTCTTTTCATCTAAGCACGTAAAATCAGCACAGTGTGACACTAATAGTGTGTAGTTTATTGTCAGAAGCGATGGCTTTTCTGTGTGATGTTAGTACTCATTTAAAATAAAAATAAAAACAAAAAAAACCAAAACAAAAACAAAAAAAAGAAGAGAACAATTGCAAAACAAATGGTGAATACAAATACTTTCTCAGTCACCTCAGCAATAACAGTATGTTTTAACATGTGTTCCCAGGTCTGAAACTGAGTGTTTTTCAAGCAGGGTTTGTTATACCCAGTATCTGGATGGAAAGACTGAACTGTGTTTTGACCTGTCCTCCATTACTTGACAGGGGTGATGTGCCATAGCAGCAGTGGCAGTAGCCTGATGGCTTTCTTTAGTGTTTTCCTACAGAAATGTAATGTGACATTTGTTGATGGTTTCCTCCCCAGAATTTTGTATATGGAAGGGGAAGAGCAGATTCTGCCTTGATTCAGCCCTCACAACTTTATGCGTCTAGTGAGGATACTTAAGTTATAAACCTATCCACCTCTATAGTTGATGGAGAGAAAGATGCATGTCTAAAGGGTATTTCAGCCCACCCAAGCTCTGGATGTCCCAAGGTAAGTTTGGAACACATCCAAACCATGTGTTCTACATGGATTTTTTCATGTTTAGTGTATGACCCTCAGCTGTCATTTTGTGTATGACATCTTAGCTTTCAAACAGAGAAATTCAGGCAGTTAGCAAAACTATTGCTGATGTATCAATCAATATATCTGATAAATAAGTCCAGCTGTGTCCTCTAGGCATTCTTTCTGCTACCCAAGTGATTCCTGAATCAGAGGGCCACAGACTAAGCTAGTAATGTTCTGATTATATCACCAGTTGCAGCTAAGGAATTGCAACTAGCAAGCAATCCCTTCTTGATGTTTCTTAACATTTTCCCCTTTGCATAACCTTAAGGGAACATCTGGTTACTAATTTACATCTACCTGCTTCCATAGTCATTTAACAACTTCTAGAGTGTATTGGTGATATTCAGGACTGAATAATGCCCAAGGGCAAATGTGTTTAGTAGAGGATCAGGGAAAGCTCATAGCAAAACCAGCCCTGAATGCGCCAGGAACAATCTTCAGCTAGAATAAGGTTGACCATTCTTACATTAATGCAGTCGTTTTGTATAAAGTAGCTAAGCACAAGCTGTATTGACTCGGTGCCTGTCCTAAAGTCAATCTATGGTCAGGCGAAGGGCCTCACATTTAAGGCCTGTCGCGTTAAATGCAAGCTGCTTTAGAAGTTAAACCCTAACTTTTGTCCCCTGTGTAACATACATTGTGAATGTGACTTATGATACCTCATGATAAAAAAAACCTGGGGTGCCACTGTTCCTCAGTTAGATGGAGTAAGTCTTGGCCCACGTAAGCAGATGTCAATGGCTAATGTCTGGGGCTGCTTGTCCAATGACAACCTGGAGCCTAAGGAAGATCGTTGGTACATACATGCTTGCGAAAAGCATCTTTGATACTTCAACTATATCTTCAGATATCTAAAAGTTTAAAAATTCGTCTTGGGATGGTATTCTGAAACTTGTTATTCACAGTCAGTGTTCAGATTTTTAGGAAGAGAAAATTATTTGAATCAGTCAATAAGCTCAGATAATATGCAATTCAAATTCTTTCTCAAGTCACTTAGCTTTCTTTTCCATGTTTTGAAAACCCTCAAGCAAGTCTCTCATATTCAGTGTGTGGGTGTGTGCATCGTGTGGGCTGTAACTGTGCTGATTTTTCTTCGGAGTCAGCTGTTGCCTAGAAGCAGTAGAGGAGAAAGCATTGGTGGGTAAGCTTGAAGCTGCTTAGCTGGAGAAGACAGCCCACACCTTTTAACTTAGGACCAAGAAGATTCCAGTACTTAAATAAGTAGAAACAGCTGAGAGAAAACAGCTCCATAAAATCACAATGGACTGCAGGTGCTATTCTCATTTATTGGTTCCAGGAAATAATATGAAGCTTCCATAGACACATTTAGAAAGCCCCAAACTTAGGAAACACTTGCAAATTTTAAGCTGTGCCACAGGGACCACCATAAAGCAGAAAAAACCCCTTAGCTTTCAATGCAGGGCAGATATGATTTCCACCCAGCTGCTGTTGCAGCCTGAGGTTGTCCCTGCATCCAGTTCTGCACTGGCTAGTCAATGTATAATATTTCTAACTAAAGCCTTGTCACTGAGGTGGCAACATCTCTCTCGCCAGCTTCTGCCCAGCCTCCCAAATCTCACGTGCACACAGCAAGGCTAGCTGTGCTCTGCTGCACTCTACAGCTCTCTACAGAGGTCTGCCCTACCACAAAAAGTCCTGAGGCTACCACAGAGATCTACAATGAAATTTAGTCAAGAGGTGGTTATCTGAAAGCAGGAAGTAACTTATTTCAATTAGCATTAAATAGTAAAGTTATTAACGGTTTGTATTTGAACTGTGATCATATATCATCACACCATGGAATAAAGAACAAATGGAGCATTTCCAAACAGTTCTGGAGCAAAATTTAGAATCTTTGGTACAAAATACTTCCAGGGAACAAAACCTGAGAAATATTTGGAGTTTCAAATAGCTAAGGATTATTTCTTTTCCATTTATCCTGAAATTTAAATTCAGATTTAAAAGTTAAGATGATCAACTCTGAGTTTTATCATCATCCAGTCAGTTTGGATGACTCATAAAAATAGAATTTCTAAGGCCACCAGAGGTAAAAAAGTGGGGAAAAAATATGCGGTCCTAAAGACAGTCTTTTTCTTTTTTTCTTTTTTACTATCCTAAAATTTCTTTTCTGTTTCAAATCTTCTTTCAGCCCTACCTTTACTTGAAAAATACTGTTCTTGTGAGTCAGCACACTCTGCTGGTAGAGCAAGAGAATGTGACTGACACAGCAAAAAAAAATTTCCAAAAATAAAGCATGACAGGCAATTCAAAAGTAATCAGTTGTATCTTCTGAGAAAAGGAAACAAATCGCAATAATACGTAAACCACAGCTTTCCTACACAGTGGAGTTAATTCGTTAATACAGTTTGATTCGTATAACTATATTAAAAAGGAGTTGGTTCATACCCTTAACTCTATTTTTAAGACAACTGGTTCAGAAGGAACTAATCAGATGCGAGGCAATTAGATCATGGAGTGTTTAGTGCTCCAGTGGGCCCAGATTCAGCTATCATCTTTTCAAGCTTGAAAAATGAGAAAGGAGCCTGAAATATATCTTCAGATTCTGTCCTTGAATGTAAAGGGTTGGGGACAAGAGGAAACTCCCTGAATTCAGGTGTGACCCTGGGGCTCTAGTTCTACTTCTGATCCCTAATCAGCTGTGCAGGTAAGAAGCCTTCGAGAGCTGATGACCATCAGTATTTTCTATGCTTTGTTCAACAGCTGAGGAGATTTTTGCACCAACCATTGTGAAGCCCAATCAGGAAGAGTTGAGTTCCCTGAATTTACGTCTTGACATTCTGGCTAAATGTTTACTATTCTCATGATACCACATGTTTTATAAATAGATAATAGTTACACAAAGCATTATCTCTGAAATTGCAAGACATTTCTATGAAGTCTCCTTGTGTGTTTCTGACTAGCTTTGCTGTTTCACCAAGCAGCCCCTAAATCCAGCTTCTTTTGGTTTTATTTGCTGCTAGCTGTTATACTCCTACCACATTTCACTCTACTTTTGGATAAACTAACTCAGTGACATTAATCTATACTGAAAAGGGCTTTGAAAGAGGCAATAAGAGAAAAGAACAATAACTGGGAAGATGTTATGCGTGCGTTGCAGACATTCAGACATACTTTTCTTACATATGCTGTTTTACATTTTGAAATTTATTTGCAATACTGTGTCTAGAGCAAACTAGGTTGTTCCATTTGCTGTGGATCTAGTAGAACAAAGTTTCTTATTTGTATGTGTCTGTCCTCTGTCCTTGCACACACCCTTACCACCACAAACCTTGCTTTCCCTCCTTCCTACTTTCTCTACGCCCTTCACTGCACCTCAGATTCCTCTTGTTGCTTCACTACTGAACTGAGCAAGTGGTGGTGCCTACTATTGCCTATCCCAAGTGGTGCATTGCTGCCTGACCAGGCAGCGCACAGCACGGTGACAGGCCCGCCCCAGGGTAAGTGCAGCGTAAGCCTGGTGAGCTCACATGGCTATCATAGTGT
This sequence comes from Aptenodytes forsteri, assembly GCF_000699145.1. Lineage (NCBI taxonomy): Eukaryota > Metazoa > Chordata > Aves > Sphenisciformes > Spheniscidae > Aptenodytes > Aptenodytes forsteri. The sequence goes on from NW_008796063.1 coordinate 561,298, forward strand.
AAGCACTACCGATTTTCACAAAACCTTTAGGAACCTGATTATCTTTAATCCTGCTGACACAAGTAGTTGAAATTGGCCATCAGGTTCAAAAGATTCTGCAAAAAAGGTGCAGGAACTAATGGACACACAAATTAAAGAACAGTCAGATTAACCAAGGGGAAATGATGCAAATTCAAGTAAGTCAGTAGGCAAGGAATGCTTTCCTTCATTTTCATCATCAAAAGAAAGCAATATCCTTTTGATTAGAATTATTCAGTTAAGATATAAAAGAACTTAAGGCTATCAGAAGAAATTATCTCACCTGATTTAAAAATGCTATAACTTTAGTCTTGATTTTAAGTGCATGAACCAGTTCCCTAAGCAGCATCATCTTTCAGTTATGTTTATTGCAAAGTCATCCATTGTTACCATTATCATTTTCCTGTTCAATCACACTGTCTGTAACCAGCCACTAATAAGAATTAATGAGACAAATCTGCCTTGATTTAGTTTCAAGGAACCTGCAGGAGTTCCATCTCTTGGGATAGTTTCATTTATTCACCACCTGGATCCTAAATGTGCTTCTTAATTTTGGAAGACCCAGCAAATCTGCCAGTCTCTTTGCTCTGTTGTTGCTGTTCCTTGCATCAAACTTTGCATTCCTCAGGGACTTTCCTGTTAAAACCTCCATCTGTACGCAGCATATTTCTGAAAGGCAAACCCAGCCTCTTAAATCCCATGGACTCTGGAGGTCACACATGCCGTATGCATCCTCTGGAGTGAATAATCTTCTGCGTCTGCTGGAACTTGCCAAATGGGTTCAACTGCTTCCAGCAGCTGGTCCAGCCAGACTATGTGGCAACAGTGAGGAGATGCAGAGCCAGAGGCTGCTGCAGAAGAATATCAGTAGGAAAGACAAGTGTTTTTGAAAGAGTACAGAGAATAAGGTATTCCCAACAGAAAAAAAGCAAGGTTACTTCAAAAGATCGTTTTACTTTAGTAACCTTTCAAATAATTCGGGGAGTCACTTCCTCAGGTTCATTCATTGTTATTACCATTTCAGACTTTTTTTGTTCTTATACCTGTCTTATTTCATCTTAAACGTATCACTTCAGGGGCCAAGGATGGAGTGATAAGACAATCATAGAGTTCTGTCCTGGTGAGACCATCCCTCACTTGACCGCAGCAATGATTTCTGCTGTAATTCAGCTATGTAGGCTTCATTGTCCTAATTGGGTCCTGAAAACAGTACAAACACATTTGTTTTGAAGTGCCAAATTAACTGCAAAGATGTCTGTATTGTTAATGTCACAGAATTTCTCAACTAGATGATGAAATACTGAAATTGGGAATAGCAAAGCATTGGCTGGAGGGTGGGCTACTCACCTCTACTACGAAAAACTTCTCTCAGTGTTACTCCTGCCTCTTCAACACAACAGTATATATGGCACTAATGCTCAGAGGAGAATAATGCAGGAAAGAATGTATTTTTTCCTTATGTACATGACAGCTCCTGTAAGTGCTAATGGCATTTATGTGCACGTTCAGAGGCAGCTGTATTCCATGAATTGGAAAACAGATGGTCAAGGGGGTATTTAACAAAAATATCATTCACCTTAAATGCACTGTTTACAAAATGTCAATTATGTTTTCGTTTTCTTAGGCCAGAAGAGATTAAATAACAAAGGCAGAATGAAGGCAGAAAATTAAGAGAATAAATTAGCAATCAATGCATTGGAAAAACCATGAGCAAGTATTATCAAGTAACAAAGTCATGTTTTTAAAGAAGTAACCTTGTGCTATGATAGGGACCTTTCAGTTAAAACCAATCGGAGCAGGAAAGCATTTTCCCAGAACGCTTGGACAGAATTTATTTCGGATCCAACGTTTTTAGTAGCAAGAAAAAAAACCCCAAACTAAGTGAAACACAAAATTCTCTGAAATTGTGAAGGGAAAGATCTGCTTCTGCCCTTCACCTCACTTTCTTCCTTTTCAGTGGGGAGAGGGAAGATAACAAAAAGAGAAACAAAGGGGAATGGACTGCTGCTACTCACATCACACTGTATTGCAAACAAAATTCAAAAGAAAAGATGTTGTAAAGCAAACACACTGATTTTCCAGATAGCTTTGTGCCAAATTCGTGTTAATAAATGGAATCCTTGTTTTTAGTTTTTAGTTGCCAGGTACCGAAATGCCACAGCAACTGAATTGAATTACCACAGCAAGTGAATTAAATTGCAGATTTGGTCCTTCCAGAAGAAAGTTGAAGGCAATTGTTGGAGGAGGAAGAAGCTTGAATTTTTATAATTAATTTTAGTTTATATGTGAAGGATTTCTCTTTCCATTACAATAAGTTTTAAGACTTTCATTTCAGCTAAATGTTTATTTTGAAATCGTTTAAATCTTATTGCAAATATGTATTTCTTTGAAGTCGGTATTCATTTCAAATATGTGTATCTTCCAGTACAGAAGTGTAAATATGTAAATATAGTAAAATATAGTGTGTTATCAAAGGGATGCAATTCCCTCCTGAGCAATGTCCCTGAAAATAACATCATTATAGATTATACAATACCCAGATGATCATTTTATTGACAGCTTTGCACCCTTGATGTCTATTCTTGAAATTGTAAATCTGATCCCATCAGAGTCAGGGCTGGTAGGAAGCTGTGGCATTTAACTTCATAAATTCTCTTCTTCCAGTTCACCAGTCCTCTTCACCTGCTAACCCTCTGCACTGCAGCTTAAATTTAATTAGCCATGAAGTTTTTTCTAAGATAAGAGTGAATCTTGCATCTGACAGGTTAGACAGCCTTGAACATAAGTCCACATTTCCTCTCTATGGATCTAGTACATGATTAGCATATGCTGATGTTCATCAATATGCTGAAAAGGGTCCCACACTGCCTTCTAATGCTAATATTCCTACATTATAATCTGGTACTGTCTGTTTGCTTCTGGCTTTTAATTTCTTTCATATGCTAATATTCCTACATTATAATCTGGTACTGTCTGTTTGCCTCTGGCTTTTAATTTCTTTCATAAAATGATAATGTGTCATGTTTTAATATGGTGGTTGTATAATTGTCTCTGGATGTGACTAGCAATTTCTCAACTATGATTTTTTTCATCGCAAAATGTATGTTTACCGAAACCTAAATGATTCATGAGAATCCTGCAACCTAACAAAATGGAGAAAATGTCAGAATACAATGTATTGACCCTTTTTCAAAGGAAAATTTTAATTTTCCACTTGAGAATGACTTGTTTATACAGCACAGTTGATTTATACTAAAAAGCTACTGTTTAAAACCCATTAAAATTGGAACAAGATGTTTTGATATGTGCAAACCAACCATTTGGCTTAAATCCAGTTTTATTCAACTGAAAAACATTCATCTCAAGAATATCTTTGAGGTTTTTATTTTCTTGTGCCAGCTGACAATGGATGATAAACCTCAAACATTGCTGAACGGGGAACCCTCTTTCTTATCAGCCACTATGTGTCCTTATACTTCAAGTCTCCTTTGGTGTGTTTAATGTCATCCTTTGCCAAAATTTCATTGCTGTGCAAAGGCTGGTGCTGTCCTTAGTGTGACTGCCATGTCTGGCCACTGCCATCCTGTGCTTGGGTTACTGAACACTCCTGAATTTTTATCAGCTTGACTTGATGCCCCACCACCACCAGCCCACTTCATTTGACCTCAGCAGGGACCACAGTGACCTAGGGTCTTCAGATGCTTTGATTTCTTTCTAACTTTAGCTATAGCATCACTGAAAGTTGCAGCTGTGACTTCTTTTCTAAGTAACACTTAACGCGTGTGTGAACCACAGAGTTAAAAAGCTGGTTTTTCCCCCCCGGGCTGCAAGGTGGAGCTGTAGTTTGTGCTCTTCACTGGTGGACATCATGGAGCTGGACCACAGGTACCTCTAGCCCAAACACTGTCCGGGAAGGTTTCAGATTGGGAAGGAGGTGAGAGTAGTAACAAGAGGACTGGTGGTACTATTTGCAACACTGAGCAATAAGCTCATAGGTCTGTCAGGGGAAAGTGCCCTGATTTCAGTCTACCTCAGCAAACACCTAAAGATCAGTGACTGACCTAACCCTTCCCACCTTTCCCCAAAATCCACTGTGCCCACTAGCTTATTTTGCCCTCCAGAGTCTGACTCTGTGTCCTGGTAGCCAGACCTTCACTGTGACCATTCTTGTTGAACACGTAGGATTGACTGAAAAATATAGAGGTAGGAATTTTGACATTTTGTTAATATTTTAAGGTGGATTGATTCAAAAGAAACTAATCTGCTAGAGAATCCCAGCCATTCACAAGACCCACATTCTCCAATGCGAGATATCTGAGCCTTCCCAAAGCTAATAACTGTACTATTAGCTGCTGTGTGTATGAACTGCTTAAAGCATGACCCCTCTTTCCCTGCAATAAAAAGTTGTGTGCAAAATCTGCAGAAACTTAGAAGTCTGAAATTGCTTGCTGTCTCCTCAGGGCACATGTGTGAAAGCTAGTTGATTTGAAGAATAAAGGACAAAATGCCATTAAGATACAGCTGACTCTGATTACATAGTCAAAATCTGTTGTTTTACAATGTGCTTATATTTCTAAATCAGTATTGCTGCCAGTAGGAATTGCCATTTCAGCACTTAGTAGCATTTGAAGCTGCTAAAGGACATTTTTTTGATGCTGTGGCTTCATTATGCCATTTTTAGGAAGCAGTTGCATTTCTGATTGTTCTTTTTTCCTTGACTGGGCAGGACTATTTCTGCTGCAGCTAGAAACCCTGGTATTTTTGCTGATGTTTTGAGCTAGGTTTCTAATGCTTTATAACACAATTTTCACAGAAATCCTGAGCCCAAAGCTCATTCCACCTGCAAACTCACCATCTGAAATTGCAAGCTAGTGAACACATTTGTCTATTTCTAAACTCATTGCAAACCTCTCAGCTTTCTATGGGACTGGTGTGAGAGAAGCCCATATGGTTACACAAAGGAGAACAGTATGGAGGACTGGGCTGCAGATGGAGCACCAGGAGTCCCCTTTCCATGAGGAGTCTCACCAGGAGACAAGTCACCATGGGGATGTGTCATGCTATAGGCTGTTGTCCTCTTGAGCGTGAGCGGACAATGTTAATTATTTGTGCAATTAAGTATCATCATCACCCTGGTTGTCAAGGCAATGCCTTCATCAGCAAGGAGAGAGGTTTTCACAAGACCACAATGTTAGGCACAAAAAGATTGTTGTCTTAGTGTCCCTGCTCGCCCTGTATAGTCAATAGCTAGAAACTCCTTGGCATATCCAACACTCACACAAAATCCCAAAACCTCAGTTGCCACAGTTCCCTGGGGCTTGGGACGAAGTCCCAGTGCAGAGTCACAGCCCTGGCAGGCCACACAGATGTGGCCTCAACAACTCCCTCCCTTTATAAATAACCCAAAGTCCCACCATTGCTTACACAGGCTTTTCTGATTCTCAGAAACTTCGGGGTTTTTTCCCTTGCAGTTAAAATATTTTGCAAAGTCATCTCCTCCTCCATAAAACATATCCTAATGACTTCAAGGGAGAGTGCTAAAGACAAAAAGCTTCAAGATCAGAGTACAAAGAAGTGCACCTACTTTGTCGAAGTACAGCAAAACATGACAGGAACAAAACATGGCTTCAGTGAGAGTGTAAGGAACTGACGTATTTATGGTGGAATCACTATGAAACTCAAAACGCCGGGCTCAAGGGCATTGAGTAGTGTTGGATGGCGATTAATAAAATGAAATATGATTGCTCTAAGGCTTAGAAGGTGAATAATACATTGGGAAATTCAATATAAAATTAATCTCACACATGAAACAAGGAAAAGCAGGAGTCACTGCATAATATTGAAAGTTAATCACAAAGTTCTCCGAAGTAGTTACATGAGGTGGTCAGAAAAGGTGATAAATAGCCATGGGAACTCCCTTCCCACTTCACAGGAGTGCTTCAGATCTGCTTTTCTTAAAGCACTGTCCATCAGTGATGGTGAGGTGAACCAAAAACTAAACGTTAACAAAAAGGGCTGTGGTGTGGATGGGCTGACCGCACAGCAAGCTGCCTGGGCAGCAGCCATCCTCCAGAGCTGCAGAGCAAGGCCTGGTGGACGCGGCCACGGGGTCCACAAGGGACAGACGGGAAGGGCAAAACGCCCCCACAGCCATCTGCAGGAGCCATCCTGCTCCTGCCACTGCGCATGGAGACAGTTTGGCTCCTGCTCTGGTGCACTTTGCAGTTTCACAGCCAGTTTAAGACCCTTCCTGCTTTATTTGAAGCCACTCATTCCTGGACCCTTACTGCCTCCTCCATCATAACCGCTCGCCTCTTTCTGTGGCCACCTTCCTGAACTGGACTTCCATGTGATGCTGTTTAAATAGAAGGAAAACGTATGGATAGGATTTCAGAGAGCCAGGCAGGTGTACAAGCACATAGCTACACACAGCAGAGGGGAAAGCAACCTACAGCAGGGGAAAAATGCCTGGAGGAGGCAGGAGGTGACTAGGGGCCCTCTTACAATCTGCACTTCTGAGGCACCAAGGCAACTAGATGACTAAAATGCACGCTAAGCCTAGCCCAGAGGGCTCCCACTGCGCTGGTGCTGTACAAACTAAAACCAACAGATAGTCCTGCTCCCAAAGTACTGCCAATTGAAAAAAAAAAAAGAAAAAAAATCTCCAACGCTCCAAAGCAAAGCTAATGTTTTTAATATTTGAGTCAGAACGACAAGGCATTAATTGTGGTCATGATTTAATGGTAATTTTTTGACATGGCATTTGACTAGACTTTAAAGAGATATTCACAATACCTATTTGTCCTTCAAGCCCCATTAACAATATAGATGTCTCTCTCTATAGTAAACACATTAACAAAGGACCAAGCAGCTGTTACCCCTCCTGGTTTGAATTTCCCTTATTTTCCTATCCAAAAATTGCAAACTATTGACTAGAGAGAATAACAATGCAATAACAGAGTGCTGAGGGCCATAGCTTTTTGTATTCCCGGCTTCACTTTCACAAAGTAGTCCTGCAGGCACCATTCAGTCTTAGAACAAGTATCTGTTATATAAAGAGCGCTTTTTTGTGTATAACTCATCATTTCAGATGCTGACAGTACAAAGCCTGACTTGCTGCTTGATGCATTACCTGTTTTGTTGCTAGGAAACTTTTGAACAGGAGCCAATTTGCCATTCAGCTATTTGCTTCGTGTGCAGTTATATGGAAGAGGACCTAAGCTGATCATTATTTTAAACAATGCCCTCCAGTTTTTTTACATGGCGCTGCTAGAAGCAGGGGATATGTGCTATGCAGCAACATTGGTTATGTGTATGATGAAGATCTCCCAAAGTTCAAGAAGAAAGGCAGGATTCACATCCAGTTTGGATTCTTGCATAGAAAGCTCATTCCTCTGGAAAGTGAAAATGCATCTGTATTGTGCTTAGCCTCTCTGTTTGGGCAGCACTGTACATTTTATATTTTTGTTATTTGTACTACAGTAAGAGGCATGGCCCCAGCCAGAATCACCACTCCATTGTGTGACTGAGCCCTTGCTTTGAAGAGCTTATAGTCTGACACCATGCTTCTTGACTTTTATCAAGAAATTATGGCCTTTCACACCTTTTACAGACCTACTGAACGGAACTGGGCTGGTGAAGAGGGAAGGCAATAAACCATTGTTAACAGGGAGACTGCCATGCTCTGGGGACTAGAGCTCTCTGGCTACTAACCTCCAGCTGCAGTATAATTTCCCAGTGGTGTTGCTCCAGTGCTTCTCAGCCTGAGTCACCTCAGCTAGCAGGGAAATGGACATGCTGAAGAGCCAGATAACTGAGACTTATGAGGGGATGACAATCATGAAGACCTCTGTTCCTAATTGTGGTCACTGAGAAAGTCAACAGTTTTGTGTTTTGGAGGATCCACACAAATTCATAATTGTAGTTAAAGTTATCTGTACCTTTTTGTACCTAAAATATTATCGGTGATTTTGTTTTACTCCTTGGGAAAGGGACAGTTCCTGTGAAGCTAATTTTAAGACCGTTAGAATGTATGCCTCGTGCTGTGAAACAACTAACTTTCAAAAAGAGAGGAATCTTCCCTTAAGTTCACATATGCAGCGATGGCCCAAAAGCCATAATAGTGACCTGGTAACACATAGTTTTATTCTGAGTGCTGCACCCCAGGAAAGTGGAGGAGGAGTAGTAAATAAAAACAGGCTTGTCTGCTCCACAAATGTGTGCAGTTCTGAAGATTTTACTCTTCTAACATTTGGGTGAGCCTCATAAATTCAGTGAGGCGGGATGGTGCAACCTGTTGGTGCAATGATTTGGGTAAGGCTTCCTAACACCGCCACCATGCCCTCCTTTCTAGAACAAGTCTTCAAACAGGTCACTAGACGTGGTGACCACTGAAGCTGACAATCTCAGCTGTGAGGAACTGCTTGTCTTGGAGCAGATTTAGATTAAGGGAAGATGTTTTCTGTCCCCATCTACCCTTTGCTATATCAGCTCCAGATCTTTGATTTCATACAGCTATCTGCCATTTCATCGGATGTCCTTAACCATGCAGTTTAGAGTATCCAAGTTTTTCAGTATCTATCCTGAGGTGCTCACCTATCCACAGAGACTCTTTAAAATTTTGAGGTTCACTGCAGATGCTGGTTATTGATAAATTTATTGAATTATTTTCTTTTTCTCTCTCACTTTTTTCTTTCACGTCACCATGACCATAACATCAATGTGCATCATACATAAGTTTTGAAATAGCACCTACAAGAATATGGGGGGTTTATGTTCACTGTCTCACTGTATGTATCTATGCATCTGAAACAGATGTTGCTGGATATTTTGCGTGTTTTACACCTGTGTTTAAATATTCAAGTTACACTGCACTTTGCATTTCTCAAGATTTGTACGTGTCTTCCTCTCAGGGAGTATAATATTCTGTTATCTTAATACATAATAAGGTATTACCATTATAGCAAACATCTCTATAGCAACATAACTTTGCTTCATGCTTTGTAAACCAGTAGCGTTTACTACAAAAACCTTGCAGACTAAGTAAGATAATGCAAAGAAAAGGGGGAATAAAACACAAGCACTAACACAGCAAGCAAATGCTGAAATCCAGTATTCCAGAGCTACTACTAAGGCAAGAGGATAAACATTAACCGGAGGATGTTGGTTCCATTCCACATCAGCTTTTCAAAACCACTTTTTATTCTGCATTGAATTTAGAACAAAATAGAAACAGAATTTTGCTGAAAAATATATGTTGGGATTAAAAATTAAGATTTTGTGGATGTGAAAAACTGATATTAAAGACCATCTTGTGAAAGCATGAATGCATTTCAAGTGTTTTGCATTCACTGACCATTCCAGCTAGGTCCAGTGAAGGCAGGGCAGCACAAGTGGGGATGTCCGTATAGAATCACCGAAGTATTGATTGGAGAGGATCTTATCTAGTTCAAAGTTCCACTTGAAGCAGGACTATTGCCAACACAGGGTAAGATCAGATGTAGCTTTATCTAGACAATTCTTGACACCTTCCAAGGATGGAGATCCCACAACCTCCCCAAGCAACCTGTTCCTGCCCTGTACTAGCCACCTAGAGAAAACACTTTCCTAATGCCCAACCTGAACCTCCCAAGCTCAATATGTCACTGTTGTCCTCTGCTATGGCATCTGGCACTACCTGGTGGAATTTGGCTCCAGTATCTTTGTAATTACCTTTCCAGTAGTTGTAGATGGCTGTTAGCTCACCTCTTTGCCTCCTCTTTGTCAGACCAAAGAAGCCCAGCTCCCCCAGCCTCCCCTTGCAGGTCACATGCTCTCAGCCTGTGACCATCTCGGTACCTATCTGCTGGAGGCTTCTGCTGCTTCACCACTTCCTTCTTGAATTAGGTGCCCAAAACCAGACACAGATGTGGCCTCACCATGCTGAGTAGAGTGAGATAATCACTTCCCTCAATCTCCTGGTCACCATCCTTCTATGTAGCCCATACCACTTTAGGGGGTACACAAGTACCCCCTAAAGGGTCTTATAGCCCATTATCTCTGCAGCAAATTAGCACCATCAAGGAAAACGTTTAACAGTGTAGGCAGTTTCAGATAACTTGATTTTAATGGATCAAAAATTCCATCACAGCTTTATGTTCCTCTGTGCTCGGTTTCCTTTCTCTTCAATTTTCTCCTGAGTGGCAAATTGTAGCATTTGCAATGTTACATTTTAATAAGTTGCTTTTTACAAAAGAGTAACTTTAGGTTCCCCTGTGTTAGAGAAAAAGTCAAACCCACAGAGGAGAAGATCATAGATGTTTGAGGTGATTCATTGATTCTGAAGAGGTTTTTTCACCTACTTAGATTGTCCACCTTTTAGCTAGTGTAACAGCAGTGAAGACCATTTGAAGGTTCCTCTTCTGAAAGAAACAAAATTTAGCCTGTAACTACAGACAAATTTTTTAATTCTGGCTTTACAAATCTAAAACAAAATCCCCCAGGGCAAGTAGCAGATAGGGTGGTTGGAGACAGAGCAGGGCTCAGAGGGCTGGGGCACTACTTCCCCCTAAGTTCCATGCACTCAACTCATCTAAGACATGAATGGCAACTCCACAGCCTCATAGCTTGTCATCTGGATCAAAAATGCTCCCAGTCCTGACCTCTGAGAATACTTTGTCAGGATGCTTTGTCAGGATACCCAGGATCTGAGTTCAGTGAAACGTTTGGGCTCACAGCTCCCGAAAATCCCGCTCTGACTCTAGATGGAATAGGTCAGGAGGAGGTGAGTGTGAGAGTGTTGAATGCTTCCTTGAAAGCAATACTTAATTTTGCAAAAAACAGCAAACCCAAAATGTTCAGTGTGTCAACACAGCCACGTTGGGATGAAAAGTCATAGGAGACCCTAGCTGATAGTTTGACGTGGAGCATCAGTCTTCTTTGAGCAGCAAAACTGAAAAGAGAGGAAAAGGCAGCAAGACACCCATCTATTCTGTAGCTGTAGTTAAGGAAATTTCATTACATCAGTCATTGCCTTAAATCACTGTCATCATAGTAATTAATTTATTCTTTCACATATAAAACATGTTATTAAATATATCACCTTTATTTGCTAATTGCTTATTGGAAGGTAAAATTGATGATTCCTGCATTGAATCCTACAGTTCAACAAGCCCTATAATTTTCTCAGTACCAGGCATAATTAGTGTCGCTTGGTTTCATCTTGTCCTACAGGAAGACCAAATGAATCACACTGGACAGCAAAACTCCTTGGGAATGGTCTGTATATACTTTGCTGGAAATAAAAGCAGTGTAGGGCTTCTGTGATTTTTGGGTTACCTCAGTGTGTGAGAAACCTCAGATCGGTATGGTCTGGAATATTAAACATGCTATGCACAGGAGACTTTTCCAGACATTATGCTAACTGAATAAAGCATATTCAACTTCCATTACATTTCTAACAAAAAATAAGTAACAGCAACTTCTAGTGCAAAAAGACTTAGCACATTAATTTTACTTAAATATGTCAGGAAAGGAAAGTGACAATTGAGAGTGTGCAGAAAAAGCTGATGTTTTACAAGGCCACCTTCCAGGGTTAGTTGAGCACACAGGTGAGGCACACTCACTGCACGGGGTCTCTTCTAGATGGGATTGCTGTCCCCTGGGAAGAAAGACAGCATGTCCCTGCTTCTGCTGTGATTCTTGTTAAGTGTGCCTAAGGCCTTATTAAATATTCATATTTTAATATCATTGTGAAAACTATTGTCACCTCAGACACTTCAGTGACTCTCATATTTAGTGGGGAGATCTGCAGGTGAAAATGGAGTAAGCTCCAACCACTCATACGAAAGGCTTCAAATTATTTAAGCAGTCAACTGGAAGTATCACGTGAGAGCAGCCCTCACAACATAACCTCCAAAAAGAAGGTTGGTTGCTTAATTAGGACCTACATGGATGCTACAAGCTGAAGGATGCAATTAACTTGTCTAGCTTCTCTCAACCTGCATAATTTGTTTCTTTCATATTAAAATGTCTTATGCATTTGGGCTAGTCGCAGATAAAAGTAATCTGCCTTTCCCCCCCACCTTCCAGAGGGGTAAGGGCTTGCAATTCTTATTGAAATCAAGTGCACAACACCTCACAAAATCAAGCCAGTGATGCCTCTTTGCTTCTTACAGAACTTGTCTGGCACTCGTGTTGAGAAAGAAACAATTTCTGTGGCAAGAGTAGAGAAAGCTCACATCAATACAAGTGGCAATTATCCAATAAAAACAATATATGTTAGTGGTATTTATGATATAAATAGTATTCAGGGAAAAAAAAACAACCCACAAATATTTCAAACAACTATGCATCATTAAACAGAATGAATGTGTTAGTATTGCTATCATGCAACATCAAGGGTTCATTTAACTGCATGGTATATGTCTACTGTGAAATTTCTTGGGACATAGGTCCAAATTTGAAGATGGCTTGAGAAAAAGTTAACATTTTAATTATGAATAGAATTTATTCTGTTATGCTTTTAGGGCAAGGGCAAGTCATCAACTCTCGATGAGCCTCAAGACAGGCTAGAGCAAAAGACCAAAACTTCAGAAGAATTTAAATGCAGCAGCACAACCTAGAGTCTGACAAGGTCCTCATGCTGCTGCACTGAGAAGACTGACAAAATAAGCAAAATTTAGGAAAGGTTAAAAATTCAAGAACAAAATATCAATTTTAATTTTAAAACATGGGGGTTTTTCTGAATATTTACTTCATAGCAGAGCGATATTTTGTCATTTAATATCACACATGGCAATTAATGATTATATCAATGATTTGATTTTTTTATGTCTGGCATTCATTGCAGCTTCTGCAAGCTGGGCTCAGTAGTTTCCTCTGCAAAGACAAAAAGTTTGAAGGAAAGTAATAATTTGGGAGTTACAAGTGTTTAAAGAGGTATGACACGGTAGCTAGTCTGAAATGTTTTTCCAAGTGACACATCCTAGAGATAAAAAAACCCACCAGTAAACCAGAATGGAGTTTGAAATCCCCTGTGAGGGTGGGATCCTGCAGTTCACTGCCTCAGATCTCAGACGGGCAGTTAAGGTTTTTGTAGAGAAGCGACACACAGACATGCACGTAGAGAAGGCAGCTCTTCATCCTGAGGGACAAATCACCAAAATGCTGAACCAGAGGTGCTCAGGAGACACAAAGATGTGCCATAGAGCAGTTCCACCCCCAGCTCATTCGCCTCAAAGGCTTCTGGGGAAAAAAGAGTATCTTCTGGAAAGAAGGAATCAAGGTGGAGAGTAGGCAAACAACGCTGCAGAGGGAACTTCCTCCCTCCCCCAGGATGATGCTTATGAGCCCTTTTGCAATGAAAGCACCCTTTTGAGGCCCATGATGATAGGAAAATGCAGCCAATGGTGGCAGAAGATTCACTTTTCAGAGACCTGTAGCTAAATTTGTGATGTCTGTGGACTTGACTGCTTAGTACAAAACCGGTGGACTTCTTGAGATGTCTCCCAAAGCATCCTGGACTAAAGCTGGTTGTCAGGGGCCATGTGGACTGCAGTGACAAAACCAGGGAGGGGTGTAAGGTTCTTGAGGCAAAAGGTGAGCTGTTAGGTAGGGGTTGGGATCAACACTCCCCTGACAGCATCGCTGAAATGTTCCCGCATCCAAGTGCAAGCTCAGGCAGGAGAAAGATGAAGCACAGACCAACGCACAGTTGAGAAAGCACTCTTTGGGAAAATAGCTTAGATTTACTAGGAACTGGAAAAGATTTTGAATACATGGAGTGTATGCAGCTAAACCAAATTGAATCAGTTATGAGTTGGGCCAGGACTGAATGATCCCAACCTGCTAACTGGATTACCTTGAATTTTTCCTAGGACAGTCATTTTTAGCTTGGCTCAAAAAGTTTAAATTACTGGGCTAGTCCTCTTGGCTGCTTTTTAATTGAGCCAACCTTTACTTTGAGGCATTTTTAAGTGTTGGTGGCTCTATTATTAGTTTATCATGACTCAGACAGAACACCTTCTGTATGGGCAAGTTAAAGTTCTGATAAAAATTGATCTTCTCAGCCTCAGGAAGGCAGTTAAATGTTAAAAGTCTCATAAAACTACATGTGAGTTACACCCCAGTCACTTTGGAGTTAAATTTCTTAGGTGAGGCAGATTTCATCATTGTAACAATAACAGGAGTCTTTCTACTGACTGCATTGTATTCCTCCAAACCCCTGCGAGATCTGTTGTTTATAAGCAAAACTATGCACTTTAGCCATGCATTTTAAATATCTGAAGTGTTTTAAATATATTTTGTACCTATAAGTTAGTCCAATTTAAAATTAAAAAAATTAGCTATAAACAAGTTTTGAATCACTACAATGGTGCCAGTGAGCAATGAATTTTGAACAAACCTTGTAGTTAGTAATTTTGAAAGCACTTTGTTCCTCACAGCATTACTTTAAAATCCTGGGAAGACTGCTGCCAGCAGAGTGTGCCCTCTTTCCATTCAAACTGTGTGAAGATGGTCCCAACCAAAGCTCCAGCAGTGTATATTTGCCTGTTGAAAATACAGTGATACCATCCAAGCAGAAATGTGAGAGAAATGTTAATAAAATATGAAAATTAAAAATCCCCTGCTATTATTTTGCAACTGTGCTGTTTCATATAAAATTTTCATTTAATTCAACAATGTAGAAGCATATGAGTTTATGGAAAAGATGCTATTCTTAATGTAGTGTGGGATGTACCAGACTGCAAATTTTACAGCACGTTAATTCAGCTCTAAAAAGTTATTGTGAGATGCTAATGGCATAAAGAAACACTAGAGTACACATAACACACTGAAAAATCAGGAGATGTAAGCCAGCTGCATTTGCTTTTTATGAGTGCTGTGCTGATTTTTTTAAATATATTGCTATCATTTATCTAAGAATAGAAATACACTTATATTTTGTATGGTATGCTTCTGGAAACAGAGTGCAAACAAAATATTTCCAAGCTGAATGACTGATTTGCGGTGGATACTTAAATATCTTGATACCGCTGGACTCAAAGCCTTTCACTTCCGTTATTCAGCACTTCAGGCTCCTTATCGAAACATGGATTTGGGCATCTCAGTCTGAAAATATTGACTTGCTCTTTTTTTTTGGTTTAAAATATTTGTGCTCCTGCTTTGAAGCACTTTGATTCAGGGGACCTGGGCCACCATGGACCGATAGCTGTGGCTGGTTGACGGCTTGATTTCATAAACGTGCCCTAACAATCTAATATTTGACAATGGCTCTGCTACACTACAGGATATATAAAGGCATAAAATAATAGTGCCTGCTCAATAGAGCCTTCAGTCTTCCAGAGCCTCAGTTCAGATATAAACAAGCATCTGAAAGTAGTTTTAAAGTAGTCGGAGCCCATTCATTTCATGCCATAACCATTACAGGAATCTCCTTCTTGCCCCCTGCTACTGCCAGGACAATCTATCCTCAGTAGCTGGTACCGGTTGCATGTCTGGTGTGTTGATGGCCCATAGGAATTCATCAAGGGCAGAGAAGACAGATTTTTATTACTGAAAAATTTTAATGTGTTTTTTGCTTTCCAGAGGTCACCACTGACACTAGGACAGTTGTTTTTACTGTGGCAGTTCACTGCAGGAAAAAGACGGGCACTGCACCTCTTTCTTTCACCTCTTATTTGTTAAGGACGGGCTTATGGTGCAGATGGTGAGGACATCAGCAGGCAGAGCTGCTGCTGGACCTTCAGTAGGCTGCTTCTGAGCAGTGAGGGCTGGATCCACGGCCACCGCGGCTACTAAAGGAAGCAATACCCTGGCCTCAGTGGCACTTTATGGGTGTGGGTCCCAATCTGTGATTATTCTGGATTTCTCAAGTCAAAACTGGCGGGACTTGCTGGATAATTTTTTTGTGAGGTGGGGGGAAGGACTGTCTTTAAATCTGTTTAGCTCAAATACTGCTATGCTGCGATGTGGGATTTGTCACTATTGCCTATGGGTAAAACTGTAATAAACTGTAATAGATGCTGCGCACTTCGACCTAATTGAAAGTCATGGGATGTGCAAACATCTTCCAAAGATGGCAACAACGTCTCCACACACCTCCAGGTGATTGCAGTGCTTCTTCAAAACCTGCAGAGCTTGTAAGTCTTTACTACAAACAGCTCCTGTCCCCACCAACCGCTGCAGTCAGCCGATGGCTTGGCACTTACTGTGTTTGTCATGCTAAAGGACCCTGGTCTTCTCTTTTCTTTCAACTCTTAAAAATACTTTAAAGACTAAAAGTACACTCCCTGTAAAGGTAGTGGGGTATGACAGGAAGAAAGAACTTAGTAGCTTGACTTTTGTGGATTTTCTTAGTTGAGCTTTATCTTCAGTGATTTCTTTTCTTATTATAATTCTCATTAATATCTTCATGCCACTCCAAAATCAAGCTTTCAGCTGTGAATGTGATGTGGGTGGCTGATTAAATAATCTATTATTACCAAGGTTTTGATAATAAATCTTGAATCTTTATGTTCCAGGTATCAGAGAGGAACCCGCAAAAGACAGAAGAGCATTAAGAAGAAAATGTATATCTTAAAAGCATCAGCAAGAAAATCATTCAATCACCAGCTTGCTAATAAAAGTAATAATTTTATTATTATTCAGGGAGGACCAAAAATACTGCTGTAAATCTGCAGACCTTGCTCTATATCTCTTAGCATGGATCAGAAAGGATACACATGCTATTTACAGGAATTAAGGATGACAGGATCAAGTTCCACTTCCCTTTTATCCCTTACTTATTTTTTTAAATGATTGCACATCTCAAATAGACTTGCACAGGCCTTAAATAATGTGCAAATCCATGCAAATAATTTGTCCATTAAGCGCAAGTGTATTTCCAAATGAGGAATAAATTTCTTCCTGAAGAAGAAATTTATACTAAGTTATATTAGTTATAACTCTCAGTTATACTAAGAGTGTTGTTAAATGGTGGATATGTGTAAATGTGGTTGAAGTGCCAACACAAGCCAGCAATGTAGAGGAGAGTTTGGATGCCAAACCATGACTTGGAACAGAGACTGAGTCAAAGTCTAACCTGGGATTCAGGTACACATTTTGTAACTGGCCTTCAGCCAGTTTTAGCCGTTCCTGCTTTCATGTGAGTTTAGTCATTTGTGCCTTTACTTGAGCATGGACATGGCTTGACATTGCTGTTATAACAGAGACTTGGTGGGACAACTTATGTGAACGAATATTATTCTAAAAGGGTATAGCTTGTTCACAAAGTAGAGGCAAGGCAAAAAGGAAGGAGATTTTGCCCTTTAAGTCAAGGATACATACAAACCCTTTGATTTAGATGGTAGTGCGTTCTGCTGAAAGTTTCTTGGTGATGATTAAAGAGGAAAATAGAGACACTATATAATGCTGATAAACACATAAGGAAGAACACATGCACGAAGATTTTTGTAAGCTCTTACAGAAACACAATGTACATGTTGTTATTAGTGGAGATTTTAATTACCCAGATACCAAGTGGACATGGAGTACAGACTGTCCATCAAACCTCTGAAATGTACCAGTAATAATCTGTGATACAGCAGATGGAGAGAGCAGCTAGAAGGGATGGTATTCCACATACGATTCCGATAAAGAGCAGAAAATGCCTCTCTCAAAGTAGAAGGTAACTGAGAGGAGAATGGCCATTAAATGGCAAAGTTTGTGATCATTAGGATAGGAGAAATGAAAGAAAAGCTGGAATTACAGATTTCAGAAAGGCAGACACAATTAAACTCAAATGATTTGTTGATAACATCTTCTGTCAGCACTAAAGGAAAAAGTTACAGGGAGCAGGAATATTAACTAATTAATATTAAGGACATGAGCTAATTATCCAATTGTGGAGGGGGCATAGGAAGCATAGTATAAGATCGTTTTGACAAAATAATTAACAATCACGGAGTTCAGCTATAAGAGAGAAACAAAAAGAAAGGCCGAGCTACCAACGATGAATACAGAAGTATAGCACGACTGCTTGGAAAGGCAAGGAATAGAACGAGCTGCAATTAACACAAACATCCAAAATAAAAGTACATCCATAGTTAAAGGGAAAACTAAGACAATGATTTTCACTAAGATAATCTTCACTAAAAAGAGCGCTATCAAGTGAGGTAGCATAATTAATATGTGGCAGAAAAGAAAGACCTCACCTTTCAGTATTTAATATGTTTGATTCATCTGGGTCTGATGACTTCATCCCACGATACTTAAAAAGGTTGGATAATAATTCTCAGCACTGCTAACAATTATTTTTAGTTATTTATGGAGAAAAGAGATATTCAGCAGCATAAAAGAAGCTTGTCTTTAAAAAATGAAAAAGGAAGAACTGGGGAATTGAAAACCCAGTATCTTAACTTTAGTTAACCTGAAAAAATGCCAGTTGTGATCCAACAAACTGTTTGTAACTCTCTAGAAAAAAATAGGAGACAAATTGCAATCAGCATTAATTAATCCACCAGCACACTAAGTAAGTATAGCCTAGATTAAACTATTGGAGGGTGAGTGGAAAGCCATTCTCAGAGAGTAACTGTCAGTGATTAACTGTAAGAATGAAAGACTGCATTGGGTGAGGTCCTGCAGAGGTCTCAGCTGCATCCAGATATCCTCAATATCATCACTAGTGATCTGGATCTGAAGACATGACCACTTTGAGAACAGCTCCAGTCATGCTGAAGATTAGAGTTCAATCATACCCTTAAAAGTTGGAGATAAAGCTCTGAAGAATCATGGTGCAGGGACAAGAACAAGGTACTTCATTCGGTCCAGAAAAATTAACTGGACGAGAAGCAAATGTCTTCTGTCTGTTACACAGAAAAAGAGAAGGGAGATTTTTTTAAAGTGGAAAGCTGAATAAAAATTAAAAATATTAAGGAAATGCAAATACCACCCTAGGATGAAAAAATACAAGCAGAGCTAGCAAAGCACACAAGTCAATCCATCTGCTCTGCTCAGGGATGATGAGGCCTCCATCAAAGGGTTGAGTTCAGTCTGGGGCACTGTACTTCAAGGAAGATGTGGACCAACTGGACAAAATTCATAGAAGCGTAGTGAAAGAGTAAGGGAAAAAATGGGTCTCTAAGTCCATAGTGACAGGACTTTGAGCAAGAAAGGCTGAGTTTAAAAAAAAAAAAAAATCTAGTGCTAAATCTAGTGAAGCCCTGGAAGAGATTGCTTGAAGAGGTAGGGAAATCTTATTTCTATGTCTTCTTGTCTCATCACTCCTCCATTTTTCTCAAACACTTGTCAAGAATAACGTAGAGACAGCTGCAGAACCAGGTGACCCTTTGAGATCTCTCCCAGCCCTATCTTTCCATGCTTCCAAGTTCTCAGCCCCTGACTCTTTCCTTCAATGTACCTATTGGTACATTGGGGGTGTTGGTCGACAGCCAGCTGAACATGAGCCAGCAGTGTGCCCAGGCGGCCAAGAAGGCCAATGGCATCCTGGCCTGTATCAGAAATAGTGTGGCCAGCAGGAGTAGGGAAGTGATCGTGCCCCTGTACTCAGCCCTGGTGAGGCCGCACCTCAAATCCTGTGTTCAGTTTTGGGCCCCTCACTACAAGAAGGACGTTGAGGTGCTGGAGCGTGTCCAGAGAAGGGCAACGAGGCTGGTGAGGGGTCTGGAGAAGAAGTCTTATGAGGAGCGGCTGAGGGAACTGGGG
>NW_008796063.1:581191-651452 GCF_000699145.1 Aptenodytes forsteri
GGGACATGGTTTAGTGGGCATGGTGGTGTTGGGTCGATGGTTGGACTCGATGATCTTAGAGGTCTTTTCCAACCTCAATGATTCTATGATTCTATTAGAAAGCAGCAAATGTCTTACTACTTTCATTACTTGTAATCACTGTGTTTCCTCCCTCTTTCCCACTGTGGAAGTGTGCTCAGGTTTCCACAAAAATCCTCTTTTAAAAGATTTCAAGTTATATTTCATATGACTTCTTTTCTTTTGCACTACAGACACCGTGTGGTCCTTCTGATAACTACACAGTCTCTGATAGCACTTTGCTGTTAGGGATACCATATGGCAGGATTAAAACTAGTGAAGCTGTGCAGGTACATTTTCTGTACATCTCTGCATGTCAGGAAGGGGAATCCTTCCAGCAACCATGTAAGACTGGAAAGAGAATCAAAGGTAGGAATCATTGTATTTGCCAGGAGATTTAAATTCATACAATTTTAGGTTACTCTCAGTTTCACAAGTTACGTGGTCTGTGAAAGGGCTGCAATGATGTTTGCAACTTCAGAGATGCTCAGTCAGTCCTTTCTTTCACAAAATGCATTTTTCGCTGGCATTTAAGCTCTAAAACCTGCAGAGTACCACCCACATGATTTCCTTAAATCATGTCCTTCCTTAGCCAAAGCACCTGACTTTACAGTTCCCACAGAATGAAGAAACCGTAACGGTGCCAGGCATTTGGTCTCTTACACACAACCCCATGTAGGATTTCTTAATTTTCAAGAATGATGCATTAGTTAGCTAGTTCACTAATGACTTCATTTTTCCTAACATACTAAATATGAATAGTGTGGTGTTACTGCAAAAATACTATTTTGTGTATCACACATTTCCACGCCTTTTCTATTAATTTATATGATGTTTATATGGAGTAAAGACTGAATGAGATTTGAAGCTGTATAATTTTAATAGATTAGTTTTTGTTTAAAAAATAAATGAAAACTTATTTATTTATTAAACAAACAATTATCACTACTGATTTATCCGTAAAAGGCTTAAAGTGCAGCACTACCCTTGTTCTGCAAAGAAATCTCACTAGTCACAGAGAAAGGCTACATATTTTTACAATGAAAGAGTAACCTGTAATTTTCATTACTGCAAGTGTTTATAACTGTATGTTTCTATCGTGATGCTGGATGACATCTAGATCTTCATTACATGAGTTAAAATCTGGAATAGCTCCAGTGATTTGTACTAAATATTCATGCCTGGAGATAAACAGGAAAATATTCCAGACTATGATTTCTGCCATGATAAGTTCCTTATTTAACTCCTTATCATTTTCACTAGTCCATTACCTGTGAGACTGATGCTTCGTACTTTATTTTTTTTAATAGTCCTCATATACAAAGGAAAACCATATGTTTCATTCCCTATTATCATAATTTTACATGATGAAAAGGAGGAAAATTACTAAATTTATGAGAAAAAGCAGAAAACCAAACATTAATAGAGCCCTTTACGTATGTGTGACAGCTTTTTCTTCTTGGAGACAAACAGACTTGTTGCCTTTGAAGGTACATTAAGCCACAAGCAATCACAGCTACAAAACATTGCATTTGTTTTTAAAAAGCAGTCTTAGAGTACACACATCCCAACAGCAGCTGTGCTAGTAGGAAAGTTGTGTATTTTAAAGCACAGCAGTTTGGACTTCGGTTCCATTAAAATCTGATGATACTCAGAGGAAAAGATCTCTGCTAGTAAATACCTGCTAGCCCAGGTGCTTCAAATCGGGCCTTTGTGAGTCTGCTGCCTTGGAAAGTACAGGGGCAGCAGTTCTGGAGGGCAAATTTCTCTGTATTTATTATCCTGTTAATCAAAAGGCCTCATCTCATCCGTGGCGACCATCATTAGAGGCTAAAGAGGGCTGCTGCAATAGCCTTCAGGGGCACATCGCAAGCATGCGTTCACAGCTCAAAAGGCAAGATTGCAGCAAAACTACACATAGGAGAGGGAGCTGTATTCAACCTCCTCTTAGCAGAGCTTCCCGCCTCTTCTCAAGACACACACACACACACATGCCTTTCTTCCTTCTCCTGCAACACAGGCTTCAGCGATTTTTCTGAAAAAAGTATTATAATGGTCTGACATGAATGGGGGTCTCTGAACTTCATAGTCAGCCAGTGCCCAGAGCTGCCCCTTGTGCCACGTTACTGAAGAATTAGAGATAATTGGTGTGGCAGACCAAGGCTGCTAAAGGGCAAACAGCTCTTTTGCAATAAACTCAGGCTAATTAGAGAGACGTGGGCAGCTAACCCAGCAAACCACTAGTTAGTTTTCAGCTCGCACACCTCTGTGATCTTGTTCACATGAGCCACATGAGTGCTGGTGCCAGCAGAGGGAGGAGGAGGAGGTGAGAGAAGATCTCCCTTTTAGGCAAAGAGCAGATTTACACTGGACAAAAGTGATTGTGGGATCTAGACATCAACACAGGGTGCCAGAGCACCTGAATGTCTGCAATATGCTTATCCTCATCCATAACCAATATTGTATGGTAGACCTACTTTCGTTAAACTATGACCTTATGCAATTGCTTTTTCCGTGTGTCTCCCTCTACCCCCAATAAATTCTGAACTGGTAACTAATCTCAGCCAGATCTGATGGAGCAGCAGCTATCTGAGAGACGGTTCCTGAAAACACCAAGAAAAGCAAAGCATCTGGAGGGAGAAGACTAAAATTAGTGCCTTCATGGAGGCACTTACACCAAGAGGGCCAGCCAGCATATCCTAGCTAATCCTATATGCATCGAGGACTACTTTGCTTCTTGCCTGACAAAGTACATGGAGACAGTGTTATTGTGGTGTTGGAAGTGGGAGGGCATGGGCAGAGTTTACAAAGTGAGCAGAACATAGTCACATCTATTCATTATAATGTGGCTGATGTACACCAGCGCAAGACCAAGAGTACTTGGCCTATCATTGCCAAGAACAGCAAAAACTAAAGGCAGAAGTTAAGAAATAAAGTAACTTTAAGAAGAAAGCAACTTTAAGACGAAAGTAACTTGAACCAAAATACTTGATCAGATAAATAATTGTGAAGAACTGAACATTACTCTCCAAATAAATTCGTTGTTCATTCTAAGGAAAAATATTTTACTGAAGTTCTTCTAATTTTTCCTACTTTTTTTTCCTACAACATATCTTGAAAAAAATTGCTAATTTTCCCAACCTTTTTTCTAAAAGAACTCTCAAGTTTTTCTGCTAGCCCACACATCACTAACGGAGTGTCACTCATTTTTGTGCTGCAATTAAAGAACATAATTTGTGGCTTGTTAAATGCATACAGTGGTGACAAGACTATATCATATCTTAATGTGTTTACTGTTAAGTTTAATACAATGTATTATCCTGCTATAAAGATGATTATGGAACACAAACATTTTGACTTGGAATGAAAGCTCTCTCTTGATCTCAATTAATTAGAGTAAGTTTTCCAGTTCATGAGCATATACTGGCATGGTGAAGGTTCAGAAAAGTTCAATTTCACAAAGCTAAAAAAAAGAACTGATTTTGAATACTCTTGCAAGATTTTAACCCTTTAGAAAAGTATTGCTTAAAACTATTCCTTGTACTGTTTGTTCCATCCCATACAGGATAAAGGCCATGCCTTGCTGTCCTGGTCCATGGATTAGAGACTCTTTTAGAGTAAATCACAGATTTCTTCCCGCCTTAGTCCTTCCCATCAGCTGTGGGTCAGTAGGACATGACCAGGCTTTCATTCTATCAATGAATCAACACATAAGCAGGGCTTACGTCTAGTTTTGGAAGCTGAGGTGCAAGTATAGATGTATAAGATGAAAAGTACTGCATAGAATTCCTCTTAATTTGGACAAATGTTTGGATTGATATGAAATAAAATGTTTTATTCAGGTTTTGGACATTTTTAAAATTCCTTTAAAATGAGGACATTTTGATGTACAGTTTGAAATACATTTCATTTTGAAGCACTGAATTTTTTTTTTCTCTTTTTTTCAGATATTTTGCCAGTTTTTTCTTCCTTTTTTGGCAAGCTGAACCATCTGGTGAATCAAAACACTTTCATAAACTGTTGTGATCATGCAAAGCTTCTTGTTTCAGAGAAAAAATCACCCAGACAAAATGCTGTGCAGCAGAATCCCCATTAATCAGACTCGTAGGGAGTATGTTCCTCCTTCCCTCCTTTCCTCCTCTCCTCCCTCCCTCCCTCCCTCCCTCCTTCCATTGCCTCTAGAGGTTCTTTTGATGAATGTTTTATCTGCAAACTAAGATATGGTCAACCCCTAGATTTCCTTAAGGCCCTCCGCCTCTTTTATTTTTCTTTTCAAGTGTGATGAAATAGCCCTGGGATTCTGGCAAGTTAGCACAATTTACTAAAACCTTCTGTCCCATTTACCTTTTAAATTCTGGATATAATCAAAAGTGTCCAAACATGGAAAGAGACACTACTGCACTTCTGCCTGGGATCAAACCATAAACGCTGACTATATTCTTTGAAAACCTATTCTCCCCAAACCTGCAGTCCTTTGCAGAAGCCTGACCCTCTGAGGGGCCAAATTTCTGACTGCAAAAAGAGAGTGGGAGGGGAAAGGCAGTACCCTATGGTGGAGGGGAAGGGCAGCAGTGAATACGTGTCCCCTGGCCAAGGGTTCTTGTTACAGACGTGTGGGTGGGGATGAGGTATGTGGCAAGCACAGCCTTGACACCCTCAGCCCTGCCTCACAGCTCCGATTTCCACCCTCATTTTCCCTTTCGTGAGCCTGGCTGAAGCCCATCTTGCAGCCATGCTGTGCTCCCCTCCATCTCTTCTCCAGCACATTGGAAATCCTCTCTCTCCTCCATCCCTCAGCTGACCCAGGAGCATCCTAATTCTGCACTTTGTCACTCCTAAATCTCTCTGCGACCCCGTCTCTCTCCCGCTGGCCTCCTGCTCAGCTCTCTGGCACAACGTGTCCTGATTCTCCTGCCCAGCGTCTTAGCTGCTGCCCTCCAAGCACCTAGTGCAGAGAGGAGCACAGGCTGCTGTGCAGGGAACGGCAGCCCCTGGATGGTCTGGGAGGCTTGAAGATACATTTATCAAAGATGGAAATTTTGGACCTTCTGAAGTCAAATTCTTTTGTTCTTGCCACACTCAACATCTTTTCCACTTTGCTTTAAAAAAATATTAGCTGAAAAGTAGTGACGGATTATCTGTGAATATGTTGAAAAACACAGCTTTCATTTTCTTCATAGCAGAACACCTAAAAAGACCACTCAAAAATACCTTTCCTATTTTATCAATCAGAAAGCTGAAAACTGGTTGTGCTGACGCGTACTATTCAAGCAGTATTTGATTTCTTTCTCTGAAATGCTTTTTAAGCCCCAAACGGTAAAAAAAAAGAAACAGAAGTAGGGATGTTTAACACAGGAGGCTGAAGAACATTGACAACTTTGTTATGCAGATAAAAAGCGTTGCTGCGGTGGCGGGTGCAGGCTGAGAACACTAGATGGTCCCTGTGATCCAGTTTTACACTTTAGAGCGCTCCGTAGTTGACGCAGCAAGTACAATTATGGCACGTCCTTGCAGCCAAGGGGAAAAAAAACAATGTTGGCCATTGGAAGTTACCACCCAGAACCACATCAAGAACTGCAAAAGTAACCATGATGGTTTTCTCAGCCTTTAAAACCAGGGAGCGACGTGGCACTCTCAGTCTCCCAAACGGAGCAGTGCAGTCCTTTGGAAAGTTCCTCAAAAACAATTGGCCAGAAGTTTTTCTCTGAATTTGGATACACCCTGTAATACAGAGTGGTTGTTGTACTGAAAAAGACGAGATGAAAAAGAGAGTTAAAAATAAAGTAGAGAGGTTTTGAAAATAATGGTATGGTGGGTTTTTTCCCACTCTCATATGAATAAGTTTGAGGCTGTGCTGCACAAATTAAGGGTTTATTAAAAAAAAGCAGCAGTTCACCATCTCTTTTTTAGAATTAAAACTCTGGAATTCATGAAACAATCAATTGAGCCTAATTTATTATGCAAATAGTCTTTGGGCCATGTTTTCAAGTCAGATTTATTTGTGGAGGTCCCACTCAAGGTTTAGAACATGTTTTTTCTGCTATCATCGGTTTTTCACCATGTGAGAAGTTAGAATTAGAAAAGACTGTTCTTTTTCAAAGCCATAGTCCTTACAATAATCAGACAATTTTCCATTCAAAGCCATGCTCTAAGTCAGTCGCATTAAATGACTTTAAAGGGTTAATGAGGAATAAGTATCCTAAGTCAACCCTTACTGAAATTTTCTGGATAAGCCAAAGTGTGTCCTGTCAAAGCTAAATGGGTCACCATCGAAATTAAAGGAAAAATGTCAGGCAGGAGGAGCCTGGAAAGAGGTGGAAAAGCCTGCCACCTTGCTACTGGGGAAGCAAAGGAGCCAGAAGCTGTAAATCATACAAGGATACAGCTGACATTATCAGTAAAAAAAGATTTGGCTATGAAAGCAAGTCCACCCTTAGCTTGCTTGGGAGTGAGGGGAGTCAGGGAGTGCAGTGAAATACTTTTCTTTCCGTGCAGCATGAGCGCCAAGACCTCAGAGCAGGGTGAACACTGCTGTCTGTCCCTGCAGCCTGTCCCTCCCCTGCTTTCCTGCCTCCCTGTCTGCCTCCGTCCCTCCTGCACGAAACCAGCCCACCCACACCATGGACACGCTAGTGCTCCTCCGCCTGCAAGGGAGGAGGACTGGACACCAGCCATGAGAGCTGGCTCCAAAATTTTTTATTTCCTTGGGCACAGGCTGTGGCCAACGTGGATGAGTTTGGCACAAGCGCCACAGACAGAGGAAAGCCTTGCCTGGAAAGAGCTGCACCATTTTGCCACGACATCCGTGGCCTGGCTGACAGTCAGCACAGTGATCCCAGCTGGGACGGCTATGCTGCACACCTCACCCAAAAGTGGTGGGCACCTTGAGCAGGACAGGTATCAACGACAGCTGAGATTTCCTAATAAACAACAGGAAGGTCCCTCCGAACTTGGGAGAGGAGAAATTGCTTTGGTCTGTATTATGCCTCTGCATGCTGGAGAATTGGAGAATATATGCGGTATCCTGCCACCCCTTGAGTGACCTATCCTCACAAAAAGCACAGTCACAAAGAATGACCTGCATCTGGGAGATCTTCTTCAGATGACAATTTTGGTCATATTACATACGGTATTTTTTATGTTGCAACCCTGAAACTGTGAGCTGTTTCTTCCTCTGCCCATGTCACTCTTCCCTGGATTATTTTCTCTCACACTATCTGAAACCCTCTTTAGCAGAAGACTCCTCTTCTCTGCACACTGCTTATGCCTTCTGTCAACTCATTGCCCTCCTTTGCTAATGCACTGTCTTTCACACCTTCCTTCCTCCGTATCATGCCTCCATCATCATACCCTGCTAAGGGTAATTCTTGACCCTCCAGGTTTGTTGATTTTCCTTCCCCATGTTGGGTTCTCATATTTGCCTTACCCTAGTCCTGATTGTCCTGGTATTAAACATCTCTGATACCATCATCCAGAAAGCAGCTAGAAGGCACAGCACCCGGCACATCCTGGTTGAGGATGGTTTGGTTGCTCTGTAGGTTGTCCCCACTGAGTGTTGGGCAGGAGCCTGGGAAGGCTGGGGAGAAGACACTTATAAACTGCCTAACTCTGATCCAGTACAGGAATTTCAGGTGGGAAGCAGGATGATGAACTACAGATGAAGCTCAGGTGGTGCATGGCATTTCAGAAAGAACATGCGAGCCAGACAAGGTCAAACAACAACCATTAATATTTATTATAGTTGCCAGGTGTTCACATACTCATATCAAGTCTTTATCACTAAATCTACATTTGGTGTATAAGTGCACCGCTACCTGCAGCTATTTAGGACATTCAAATGCTATGATGCAAGTACACTTTCTCACACATGGTGCCTAGGAAAACATAGATGTTTTTATGTAGATATTTTCTCTCTGCCAGGGAAATTACTAGACTATCATTAAGAACAGAACCAGTGTTTGTAGGCTTATTTTCAGAGGTTTTACTCACATACAGTAGAGGATGTGGAGTCTCAAAACAAACATGTTCCAGAGGTGTTCAGCTCTTTGTCTGATATGTCTTATATACATACAAGCACACACCATACACACATAGACACACGCACAAACATATGCCAACATACTTTACAAAAAATTTAGACAGCCACATTTTGGGGTAAAGGCTTTCCATTTAATCAGACATGGCCTCAAATTTGCCTGTGTGCATCTATTAAATCCTGACACCATTGTTTCTTCTGATCCAGGGGACTGTTGGACCCTCATTGCCAGGTTCTCTGAAATGGAGGAAACCAAAAAGTCTGACTCGGTCATTCAAGGAGGGGCTCAGGCATCACGGGAAAGGGAACGACATTCAGAGGCTTGGAGGATTTGATTGTAGGAAGAGAGGTAGAGGTGGAGCGGCAGCATGAAAGTCAGAGCAGGAGGCCTGGGCTCCATCCTGGGAAGCGCCTGCCACAAGGGGAGGGGGTGATGGACAGTCTGAGCACAGGGCTAGCACCGTGCCTGACAGAAAGATGTTCAGCAGCCTTCAACCTACCTTGCAACACGGAGCAGTAGCCTGCAAACAGGGGATCAGAGGGACCAGGAAAGAAGGGTGCCATGTACCAGGACTTGCCACAGGCTTCACAACCTGAGCTTAGATGTTGCCTCCAGCTGTGCACTCCCAGGGCGTTACAGCTACTAGTCCCCAGGAGATGTATACCTGCATCTGTATTGCAATGCTCTGGTTTTAATGGCATTTTCTTTCTGCCAGCTCTTGTTATTTTATCTAGAGATGAATGTGTGGATATTCAGCAGAAATCTGTTGAATGCTGAAAGGCCTCGTGGTTGCAATATTGTAATACTTGCAGAGTGCTATCCAGCATCTGAGAGGACCGAGTACAGTATACCGTTCTGCTGATCCTACCAGACGAACTGCCTCATGATGATATGGTATTAAAATAAGTGAGTGGTATTTAGAAATAAGTAAAAAAATTACTCCAAGGATCAGCTGATGGGTCCACGTTGAAAATCAGCAAAAGTTTCACTATACTTTAAAATAAGTAAGAGGCAAAATATTATTTTCTGATTTGTGGCAAAGGCTCAACTCAAAACTTATTTGAATAATATCTATATTTTGCAGCAGTATGCTAGAGATATCAAAATGCTTTATGAATCTGTCCCTGTTTTTATAGGTTAAGAAAAGTTAGGCACAGAATATTTTGGTGCCCTTTTCTTGAATCTAGATTTGACAGGCTGGTTTTGCATACTGACTTGCCCCGAGGCTCATACCAATAATAAAGGACCGGTCTTCAGGCTATGAGCTGTATTTGCAGTGTGTAATTCAGATGCCTCTAAACTCTGGACCATTACACCAGTGTTACCCTTCTGTGGCTTCTTTGGCCAATTTGCTCATTCACGTTCTTCAGCCCTTGCAGTGGACTCCAGCGGAGGTCAGCAGGATCTTCTTCTAAGGAAGAACAGCAGCTGCACTCCTGAACAATAAATTAACTTACGTGATCTCTCTGATTTCCCAAAGCTCAGAAAAGCTGTTATAAAAATAAATGTAAAAATTTGAAGCAGGGATATTATTAGAAAAGTAAAAAGAAGAGTTTTAAAAAGTAGCTGTTTCTCTTAGAGTGCTCTTGAAGCACAAAGAAAAGTACAAAATGCTAGGGATAATTTGGGGTTAATGAAAGCCATCAGGCTTTACAGGGAAGGATATGGAGACTTCTGAATCTCCATCCAATAACTTCCATTCTGGCACAGTCTAGGGGAGCTGATTCGATGATATCTGATGGTATCCGAATCGATGTTCCCGTTACCACCGGTTAAGCTCATTAACTGGATGCTGTGTGAGGCCTTACCACTGTTTTACAGTCAGAGAGAGAGATGAAGACTCCTACAGAGATACTCTGGCTGACTTCCCAGGAGCAGCTCTGTAATGTAGCTGGTCTCCCCCAATACTGGCCTCTGCATTTTTCCAGCATTTTGTCTTCCCTTCCCTTCCACCGCCTACTCTTCTCAGTTTGAGTTCTGTTATCCCTATTATGTGCTCTCTCACTTTCTTGCTTTTCTCAAGCATTTATTTAGTTATAGTCTGTATTTATCAGCTGCCCAGGGAATTTCATCCAGCTCTCCCTCCCCTTTCCTCGTAGGAGCCTAAGGTGGGTAGGACCTCTTCAACGACTGGATCCATTTGGTACGGGTGTCCCACTTCCCCAGCGGAAAAGGCATCAGCCTCTTCATATATGAGTGCTCCCTGAGGTAGCTTACCCCAGCTGCAAAGAGAAGTGACCTGACATAAGGATGGAGGAACAGCTGCAGAAGGATTTCAGAGCAGAAAGGTCACATAATTCCACCAATGCTGGCAGGAATCTTTTAAGAAAATCAGGTGGCCCTAAATCCCAAGTTCACTTCAGTTTGAGAAGCGAATTTTGCTTACATTAGACCAAAGTGGGTGCCTGATGAAGATATCCTCTTGGCTTCATCTTCCCAGGAAAAACAAAGCAGCCGTAGCTAGAGGGCTGAGTGCTTCTGACTTTCACTGCTGCAGGGATATCCTACAGAGACAGAGAGAATTTGATGTTTTGAAACATCTTTCATTCCCTCTACCTGTTTTTTGCCCTTTCTCACAATTTCTGAGAAAATTCTGCTGTTATTTGGTAATCACTTTTTTTTTCCCAGAGACTGACGATACTCCCACAGTTGTGCCAAAAGGCCCCTGCATCTGATAGCACGTTGTCAGTTCCGTCCATGATATTTGCTAAACCATTACACTGTTCTTCTTTCTTGGCACCTTGTTAAATCCCTTAAATATTTCACCAAACATCCTGAAGACGATAACCCCCATTCTGACAAATCTTCAGCGGCCTGGAGGGCTCTCCACACCACACCAACAAACTCCTGGCATGATCCTCTCATCACAGATTCATGCCCCACAGTCATCCACAATCCACTCCCACTCATCCTCTGCTTTTCCAGATACAATTTCCAAGCACTCTGAGATTCCTATGCACATTACATGCATTTCTCACTTCAGTATGCAGCACATATATTTTTTGGTGATGAGACTAAGCCAAAAGAACAGACAGCAACAACTAAAAATGCTTTTAGTGCAGCACAACCTCTACATAAAAACTTTTGCAGAGATTTGTGTGTGTGTTTATGATTAAGGGCCAGGCTGATTCCCAAGGCATCTCTCACCTTGGGTAAACTGAACTATATCAAGCGATGTATCAATTAATCAGCAGGGTTTATCAGCACTGGGATATGATCTGAGTTTCCCAAAGATGTTGTCTAAGGGATTAGGGGCTAAGGGAGAAATGTGAAATGGTGCTAAGAAAATGTTCCTGCCACACAGTCAAGCTGAAATTATTTGAGGCTGAAGATGTGGGAAATCACTACAGCTTCAGTCTGATAAATGCTTGCTTGAAGCTTTGTTCCTTAAATTCTCTCTTCCCCTGGTAAATGTGGAGCTGTGAGAAGAATCGCTAGAGCCGAGATAGCTTTGTGAAAAGGGAGAAAAGCTCTGACACAGGATGTGCTTTTCTGTGTCCCTTGCCCTGGTTCTCCTCCACACAGTGTCCACGTAGTCAGTGGGCTGTACACCAAAAAAAAAAGGGGGGGAGGGAGGAGGATGGACAGAAGGAGGAGCCCAACTAAGCAGTAACTGAGCTGCATAATTTTTCTTCACCCCATTCTAAGGACAGTGAAAGAAATTCAGGAAAAGCTGCCTGAAGCAGGACTAATTCCTCTCAGTGATCCCCACTTCCCTCCAGGCACAGTTCTAGCAGCGGGCCAGCCACCAGCACCAGCGTGGCCATGGGCTCTGCTGAGCAGTCCTGGCCCGTGGGAACAAGATAGCCTGGAAGCAGGGGAGAAATAGTGGTATGGGTAGCTGGGAAAATAGCTCCAGATTTTGTCTGCAGACCTCTGGCTTTGCTCCTCTCCTCTCCTCTCCTCTCCTCTCCTCTCCTCTCCTCTCCTCTCCTCTCCTCTCCTCTCCTCTCCTCTCCTCTCCTCTCCTCTCCTCTCCTCTCCTCTCCTTCTCTTCTCTTCTCTTCTCTTCTCTTCTCTTTTCTTTTCTTTTCTTTTCTTCTCTTCTCTTCTCTTCTCTTCTCTTCTCCTTTTCTCTTCTTTTCCTTTCTTGTTAGCTGGAGCCTAGTGGGTGCCTTCTCCTCAGCTCCTTTGTGCCCTGGAGGAATGTGCTGGCCACATAATCCTCCTGCTTGTGGGGTAGCTTCTCATCCACACATTTCTGTCTGGGATGAGGACCACAAAAAGAATAATGATTTTTCTGTTAATAAAAGGGGAAAAAAGAATGACTGTATGTTGCTGTTGTGGCAAACTACTTCCACAGACACACGGCCAGCGCCCTTCTACTGCATGAAACAAAAATGTTTGAAGAAACGGAGCACACACAGGTGTAGTTTAATGAAAAGCTGCAAAAGGGAAAATCTGGAGGAATTCCTTTCTCCCCCTGCTTCCTCAGCCGTGTACTCACTTGCAAGTGATTACAGGCTTGCAGCAGAGAGGTGTTTTCATTGGGAAAGGTCCCAGCAGGCTGATTGGGTGGGCCCTTACCCTTTGAATAAATGCCAAATCCACCAGTCTAGTAAGGAGGAAATTTTTTAAAAATCTGTCCTGCTGCAGTCCTAAAACAACAAAAACTGGAGTAGACATCATGAAGGTAGAATTGATCGGGTTCAGGAGGGAAGGTGGTTGTAACCAAGATTTCTCCCTACTCCCCTCCTCATCTGAAAGCTCTTCTTTCCTATAAAAGTCAAAACTATTTTGCAGGGGTCTGTTTCTTTTGCATTCAGCAACGTTTTTCCCAGTAGAAACTGTGCAATGGAGAGTCTGCTAGAGCTCAGAGCGCATGTGGCACCCGCTCCCTCTGCAATCTGCCTGCCACTGTAGCTTGCCTCAAAGCAGCCCTCAGCTCTCTCTGCTGTGTGCCTCTTGCTAGGGAATGATGAAAAGAAAATATGAGTGGCTAAGTAAGCAGCAGCTGGGGAGTCTTGGAAGGAAAAGACTGACCACATATTCAAAATGTGGTAAATTGCAATAATTAGCAGCAAAATGACTTGTAATTTAATGTTCTACTCTGATTCTAGCCATTCTCACAGCACAGGAAATGTTCTGGACCGTCAATTGACCTGTTTCTGGTGCAGTCATTATTTCAGCCTTGAACAGTTTATTTAGACTGCATGGCCTTCCTGCTTCTTGCCTAGTCAATTAATTTTGGATGGAGAAGAAAACAGTTCACGAGTCTTCCTATGAAGGTTCAGTGTTTGCTGTCAAAGATGCATTTCTTTTCCTAACATCTTTAAATACAGTCACCTATGGAAAAGGGACCATTCCATAGCCTATTCAGTAGGGACCAGCACAAAGCAGACGTGCACCCACATAATTATAGGTACGGACACACATGTATTTATAGGACTATGCAAATACCTAGGACACGCTCTCATAAAAATTGTATTTCTCAGTTGTTTGTTCTTAGCACTTCAGACAAAGGTCATTCTGACTGACAGTACATACTTGTTGGAATATGGGCCAAAATAACGAACGAGAAATAATTGTCATACAAAATCTGCAAGTAAAGTTCAAGGATGGCATGTAAGTCATATATCCTTATAACCGGAGTCCAGGGACTCAACGCCTGATCCTTGCTTGCCTTGAAGGAAAAATCAGTTCTTATCTTAGTTTCATGGCACTGGACTACGAAGTAGCCACTTTGTAGAAGGCGGCAGAAGTAGGAGCATGAAGCAGAGCTATTATTCTCTTTTACACCTTTTCTGGATTCTCACTAATTTTAGTTTCTTTCTACCAGAGAAGCTGAAGGAGAATACATTGCTCTTAAAGTCTACTTCAATTAAATTCAACTGCTTTATTTCCATCTCTTTGCTTTCCATCTATTATTATTGTTCTTAAAGCTCACGTAAAACCTTCAATCTTTAAATTATATTTAAATTATTTGAATGTATATTCTCCACATATAGAGAGAGAAAATTGAAAGGTAGCCCTACTGTGCAGACTTTTTTTTAAATGTTGATAAAAGGAGTGAGTCTGCCCTCCTTCCTATTATTTGTGACTAATTACCTGCTTTTTAAATCTTGAAAGGAAACTCTGGTCTCACTGAAGAAGTTGCGCAACACAGGAATTGGTATAAATCCTTGGCTTGGACTTAGTGGGTTCACATGAGGTACCTACCGTATTGCCTGCTGAGGAATTAAAAAGTAGGAACTCCTTAAAGCTTCTGGTAAACTGGCTACGAGAGACTGTTATGATACATGTGCTGCCTACACATGAACCGTCCCACCTTGTTGCATGAGTGAAGTGACATGTATATGAAGATGGGTTAAGCAAGTGAAACATGCCCCTTACCCAAACATGGAAGAAGAAAGGTTTGAACAAGAGAGAGCTCCCCACTGCTGCCATTTTTTTGGCGAGCCTAATTGCCATGCCTTGCGCTGTGGTCTAGTGAGATGTGAGCAGACTGGCCAGAGTCTATTTGGAATTCCCACTCTATCATTTAGAAGAACTTTATTTGGCATGCCAAGGCTGAGGCTTGAAATCCTCTGGTTGATCCTAAATAGCTGTTGTTACTGACAGCCACGTCACTTCTCTTACCTCAGCTTGCATTTTTTAATTTCAGATAATTCCCTGTCATCTTCATCCCACAGATGATTGCCTTGCTTCAGCAAAGCACTTAGGAAATATTTTCCGTGTAGGTCTGTTTGCATTAGACAAAAGTCATATCTCTAAATTAGATGTTAGTTTGATTTTGCAGTAACTTCTATACTGAACAGTCTATAGTCTACTGAAGACCGCCAGTTCTGGAACTGCTATAGGGAGCACTGAGATGCACAATGAATGTACATAAAACAGGAGACGAATGATCTTCTCAGGCTAAAATTAAAGTGCTTTTAAAGCTGTGAAATATGAAGCTATTGCATAGGCTTTCAAACTCTGTTCTTTGTGAAAGGCTAAACTTACAGTATAGCAAAGTCAGTTATTCTGGCAGCATTTCACTTTCTACATCTCTGCCAATAGCTGAATTTAATTACTGTTGCATTTATGGAAATACTTACCTAACTGGAGGAGCTACATATGAATTTCATCAGTTTCATATAAAATGAAGCAAATGCAGAGACATTGGCCTATAGAGAGAATGCGGAGAAGTTTAAAACAGAGATTTGCACAGTTGCCTCTAGGTTTCATTTCTTTCCCTCTCTGGTTCGAATGAATTTTAGCGTGCCTGAAAAATGCAAGATTGTGGCTGGGGAAAATAAACTCCTCTGCCTATCTACAGTGAAGTCAGCAGTCCCTCCCATGCTGTAAGAGATGAAGTCACTCTGGGAGAAAAGGTGCTGAAGTTTTCAAAAGCAACAAGGGTGAACTACATCCCAACTCGCACAGTGTCTCTGGCAGTAGGTTTGTGCAAGGAGCACTAAGAGGAGGAGGAATCTTGCTCATTCATCTTTAATCCAAATCCCAGCTGCATCATCACATTTTCCCTCCCTTCAGAAGGTGGAATGGCTTGTGCAGAGCTCCACGGTCACAGTCCTACCACCTAAGAGGGAGGCTCCTTGCAACTTCTTCCCGTTAAGGTCATATTTCTGTAGACTCCTTTTTGTTCTCTGCTCATCCGGCATAGCTCCACGGTATGAAAGTATATGCCCCAGTAGTACCATATCTGGGGGGGACAGCAGTCCTTGCCATTTTATAATACAGTGAATTATAGTTATTCATGGAAGATCACTGCACAATGAAATGTATTGCAATACAGAAACCCCTAGTCTGAGATCTATAGGAAAATTTACATAGAGGATATATTCATGTGGTGGCCTAAAAAGTCTCTAATTGCATAATGCTTACAGGCCTTCCCATATCTGTGTTCACAGTCTGCCCTATAGCTGAGTCTCTGCCTTTTTATTAGTCTCCAGATTTCTCCTGTGCTTGACACATACAGTGATGCAGTTATCTCCAGGGAAGGGAACAAGGCAAACAGAAGCAGTTTCGTTTAATTTAATATTTCATTTGCAGTATTAGTGCTCTAAAGGACAGCTACTTGATGAACAAATTCCTAATGAAGGTGCATTTCTCTGTGGATTTAGGGTAGGACAGATCGTACTTCCTTGGCATTTAAAATTGCAGTGGAACTAAGGCAGACTGATAACACAATTAAAAATATGATTTTCACTGATGGCTTGAGTTATATTTATCATGGACCAATTATTCTAGGTAGTGAGCCTATAGAAACGGTGAAGTGTTAATGTCTTAACATTGATTTTAGCTGGATTTAAATCACCCCTCTAAACTAGAACTGCAATTCATATTAGAGTGCAACTCAGTCACTCTGCAGGAAGCCTGGCAAATTTTAGTCTCCTTGAAGCCATAGAAATATCGGTTTTGGTGTAATGCCACTATCACTTCTTTCTGTGAGAACTTACTTAAAGCATGTGACTGAACCAGTAGAAGAAAATCACTGAGCGCTGATATCAATAGATGTGCAAGTGCTTTACAGCAGCAAAAGGTTAACAAAAGATTCAAGACAGGCTTTTGACACCTTTAGGAAAAGCAGTAGCTGGAAATTAATCTACTGTATATCTGGGAGCCATTACACAAAGAAACATAGAAGTAGTAGAGAAAAGAAAAGGTTAATCATTCTTGTAGTGAGATGGAATAGCAAAATGTACAGGATTGGACTGTAAATGATGATACTATAATGGAAACATAATAATGAAATATTTTGGCCGAATGAGTTAAGCACTAAAATATGATCTCCAATGTAATTTGCTTGATAACTTAGAATATTTAAGATGATGCATACATGACAAGCTGGCAAGCAAGTTCTCTTCCCTCAGCTTCCAGAGATAGGAATTAAAATGTTTCCCACCTTATAATCGTGAACAAATTCTTCTGTTGTTAGAAAGGCTGGAGGTAACTGTATGTATATAAATTTCAATCTGGTTGAATTTTAATGTGTGAAGCTTTTCAGAACTGTCATTAAAGAAAATAATGTAACTTATCAGATCACTGAAATATTTGCCGAATGAGTTAAGCACTAAAATATGATCTCCAATGTAATTTGCTTGATAACTTAGAATATTTAAGATGATGCATACATGACAAGCTGGCAAGCAAGTTCTCTTCCCTCAGCTTCCAGAGATCGGAATTAAAATGTTTCCCACCTTATAATCGTGAACAAATTCTTCTGTTGTTAGAAAGGCTGGAGGTAACTGTATGTATATAAATTTCAATCTGGTTGAATTTTAATGTGTGAAGCTTTTCAGAACTGTCATTAAAGAAAATAATGTAACTTATCAGATCACTATTGTCACCTTAAACACAGTCTACTGGTGACTCTCATTAGCATTTTTTGTTACCCTGTTTCTCTCTAAGGATCATTAACCAGAAATAAACTGCTTTCATTTAGATAAAATATTAAGTAGCATAATAGCAGTGTCGTTGTAACTAAGGATGCAGAGGACAATGTTTTGGGCACACAAAAAAAGCCATAATTCCAATCACATAGCACTTTATGTGATCATATAGGGAAGATGAACATCAGAGGGTGGACTTGCTATTTAACCCTGTAAATGATGTTGGCACGTGAAAAAAAAAAGGTTTAAATGATTTGTTGATAAGTTTAAGCTGGAAATTATCAGCCTTATAACCATCAGATCAATTAGGTTCAACATTCTCCAGTTCAGTAAAGCTATTTTGGAGCAACAGCTACAGCTCCCTCTTTTCTAAACAGGCTGGAAGCAGAGGCATCACAGAAGCATCCTCCTTCTTGCAGTAATGGTCACTGAGGAAATTGATAGCAAGTACCATGGGGCAGGTCACATTTAGAGTTAAGGTAGGTTAAGTGTTGCGGTAAAGCTGTCAGACCAAACTCACTCCACATGTCTGCTAAGCATGAATCATCCATAAGAGCTATCAATGAGCTTCATCAGCCTCAATTTCTAAAAGCTAGAGAAATGGTCCCCTTCAGTGGGCAGGCATCTAAGACACTCCCTCTCAAAAGGTGCCTTTTCAGGTGCTAAATTAATGTATATGTATTTGACTTTGAAAAATCTCAAGTTAGGCGAGTTGAACTCTGTCCTACATGTTATGGTGGCTCCATCTTGGGCTGAAGAAAGTATTGAAAAAACATGTATGTAGCCCAAATTTTAAATTTTGAGTGAATGGCATACTTATGATCTGACATTCTTTTCCACTAGCTTTCAAATGTTTCATTAAATCCCACACTGAGGGTAGGCCATGGCTTATCCTGGCTTC
This sequence comes from Aptenodytes forsteri, assembly GCF_000699145.1. Lineage (NCBI taxonomy): Eukaryota > Metazoa > Chordata > Aves > Sphenisciformes > Spheniscidae > Aptenodytes > Aptenodytes forsteri. The sequence goes on from NW_008796063.1 coordinate 599,521, forward strand.
CTAACATGCCTTCTTCATCTTCTCTCCTGTTAAGGAGACGTGAGCTGAGAAGACCTTTAATCAGCAGCGCATGTTCAGCATCGGGAAACTGGAGCACATTCCCTTCAACTTTGTGCAACCAGGAAAAAAATCCCCAGGTTTAAATATGGAGGCTTGAGTGACACATCAGCTTTCTCTGGAGACTTCACTAAAAACAATGCTCAAAACGTATTTTCAACATTGCTTTAAAAAAGAGAGAGAGGGAGAGAAAGGGTGTGAGTTTCGGGTGGAAAGGACTGAGGCAGCTGCTGGACTGGTTTCAGGCTGGCAGTGCAGAAGCATAACTGAAAACAGAAGCCACAGGATCTGGGGAAGGAAAAATGTACAAGAGAAAAGAAAAGAAGCTGCTTACCAAACACCCTGAGAGCGGAGGCAGCCTTACATTTATTACCAAAGTGTGGTTTATCATATGTCTCTTGGCAGCATTGGAATTCACAGTGTAAGTGTAGGAAAAATATTTTCACCTTAGAGTTTTGTTTTCTCAGGAATGGCAGGGGATTTTACAGACATCACAGTTATTACCATTCTGGTTCCCAAAATAACTGATGAATAGTGTGCTGAAGTGTAAAAGGTCCCTCGAAGTAAAGAGAGCTACTGATTGCATCATCGTTTTGACAGAAATTTCCTTATGCAGAAGAGATTTAATGCCCCTTCACCAAGACGGAATCAGGCTGCCGCCAGTCTCTCTGCACAAGGTAGCAAAGCATGCTGAAGTCCTACAAGGGAAAGAAAGCCTACCTTTTGAGGGTCACAAAAAAACCACTTCTATTTCACAACAGAATTTAATGAAGGCCACCAGATTGCCTAGTGCCATCTGGACCCATCTACTGACTCCAGAGGATAACAGCATTGCAGGAAAGGGCCTCATCTCACCTGACTGCAGCGTACCACACTACTCTTTATTCCCAGAACAAAAATTAAGTGGTAGTACAGGTGACAGTTCACTCCCCTCTTCTTGGGCACTCCTTTTCACTTTTAATATTTAAACTGGTCAATGAAAAAATACGTTGTTTTATTGGCATGAAAATGTCAGCTATTTGTTTTAATCTTAGAAACAATGATCATTAATGGGGCATGAGGGAACAAGAATGACTCTGAATAATATTAATATTGAGGAAGCTGCAGAATAAAACTTAAAGCTTTGCAAAGTGTTCGCAGGATTCACAGTTACACCATGACTGTCAGTCACCTAAGGGATTACGGGTGGTCTTACCCGAGATGAGAATGTTCCTAAAAAATCTCATGACAATCAGGTGCGATGGAGGGAATTCACGATATACTTCATATTTCTTTCTCCCTGTTTTTTTTCGGTGTTTCTACTCTTCTGAATTTTAAATGAGGCTGACAGCTTTATTCTGATTCCTTAGAATTAGAAGTATTGTTATGCAGCCATCTAAGAAGCAAGGTTTATAGAGGAGTTAGTGTCTTTTATTAGGCCAGGCGACACAGCTAGAAAATTATGGGATCTTTTGCAGTACTAATCCCATTGTAGACCTGAAATAAACCAGTAAATGTCAGGATAAATACATGCTGAGAAATTTAACGTAATCAATTAGACAATTTGAGAAAAAAAGGATAGCTGATACCTATGGAGAAAGAGGGATGTTAGCAGGGAAAGAACTAACAGAATCTTTTACCTATATAGAGCCTAGACTGGGAGAGGAAAGGAACAGATAATTGTGGATCAATGAGGACTTAAATACACGTGAAGGATAAGAAAAATTATAATGTGCTACAATTTCAGTATCTCTACTGAGTCCTTGAATATGACAAGCAGCAGCATTACATATTGTAGTTCCATGGCTTGTATTTCAAGGATATTTTTGTAAACCTCCCCATCACCCCCTCTCAAGGATCAGAACTGACAGGTCAAAGATAGAGCAGCTGTTTTTTGAAAAATATTCTCCCACTTGCCACTGAATGTTCCCGTTCTTAGTTATCTGAGCAAGTTCATGTTATTTAGTGTACAGCAATTGCTTGGTGTCCAGGACAATGTTCCGTAAGGACATTTAGGGCACTAGACGAAGTACATAACTCTAAGGAACTGCATGCGTTTCAGCCATGGGTTTGCCATCAAAGACATTTCATGTGTGCCATATTTCCATTTCTTACTGGCACAGAGCCACAAATCTCCTCTCCTTTGCAGCACTCAGGTATGGTAGATGCACAGCATGTTTCCACCACTCTTTACTGCAGTCTGACAAAGGAAGGAAGCAAATCCACACAGCGGGATGCTCGCAATCAAATTCAAAGTTCACGAATGCTTGACAGCAAAATCCAACAGTGTCCGTATTTCTCTTTAAGATGGATTAGTGACGCAGTTTTGCCAGCCAGCAAGAGAGAGCTCCCAGCCATGTGCCAAACCTAATATCCTTTAAATGTGCTCCACTATGTCAGCACACCCATCTGTCTGTGGGGATGAGGGAAGGTGTGATCTACATGGATCTATAGCCTAAGCCTAAATGATTGGAGTGCATTCAAAGAGCTACAGAGGAAAGATCACTTCTATCGCCACAGATCTACAACAGTAGATCTGTTGCAGTAGGTACCTTCAGGAAATAGTCCCTAAACAAAATTCCTTTCTTCATGCCTCTGTTGATTTAGAACCTTAGTCTTATGTATGTAGTTTGTCTTATTTTGGCCAATATTGAAAATCAATTGGAGTTTGGAAATATATTAATATTTACACTTACTCTGCAAAAGAAATCAGTTTGCTAAAAAGGCAAAAAAAAAGCTAGAACCATCTCAGCTAATATGGCAACCTGTTGATGTACCTCTCTTTCTCTCCCTGTCTCTATGATTTTTGCTTAAGGAGCTCTCCTGTCTATATTCCTTCTCTGATGTTCTACGATGAAGCACTGTAAACAATTTTTTTTTGAGGGGGGTCAGCTATCACATTCACTTTACAGTCTTGCCAATGTGTAGACAATTTCAAATCCACTGCAGATATAGTCTGGTCATGGTTCATACTTTGATTCTGAGTGTACTGATATCATGCTGCAGCACAATGTCAAAATACCACCCCCAGATGACTGACTAGATCTTTCACTATTACAGCAGGATGCCTAGTTCAGATACAAACTCCTTTGTTGTTGACATCCACTTTTAGAGAAATGAACTCTACCCTGGGACTTCCAAATTTGCAAATGTGCTGAGTATATATAGGAAAACTCAGGATAGGAAGGAATCATCAGGTTCAATGAGCTCTGTTGCCAAAACATAAATTACAGTGTAATAGATGTCTATTTCAGGAACATCTGCAGAACGCCCGCCCCACATGACCCTGCTAAGGAAACCATGCCCTGTATTGAATTTTCAGGGTATTTTGGTTGCAGTATCTCTGCTGAAAACATCTTTCAGTATGTCAAAAGTAATATTGCTGATATGTGTGATAGTCTTAAAAATAAATAAATTTAAGTACTTAGTCTTTTTCATTTGTGAAAAACGCTCCTTATTAACCTTGTGAGGCTTTCAAATGGCAGTTCCATCTGAAGTGTAATTCTGCTATACCAACTATGGTACTGAAAGAAGACTATAGTATTTTGAGACTTCTTTATTGCAACCTAGTCAGATCTATCTTCATCAGTTTCTTCTTCAGTTATGTTGCATGGAGTTTCACAAAAGCTGCAGATCTGTATAAGTCTCGCTGTAATAACATGTTCCAGGTAATTGTTGGTTTCTTGGAATGCATTTGGGTCTACTTCAAGCCATAATTAAAGGAATCACATAAACTTTGGAACAGTCTTTGGAAATCTGAAAATAGGAGTTTAATTTACAAATGTTAGGGTGGAATAGGAAATGAATGAGCCAAAGTCAGCACACGACCATGCTCATTTGCAATACTCTGAACAAGGCATCCCTTTTGTTTTGGCGACCAAGACTTACCCAAGGCGTCTTGTATATATATTGTGTAGTGAGAACAACAGCAGGTCCTCTCCAAAAAGAGCAGAGTACATTTACTATCAAGACAGGAAGATATTGCTTGAAACGAAATTAAAGGCTGCCTTCAAAGAGAGAACATTGCCATACGGAAAACAAATTATTAGAGACAAGGCCTTTTCTTATACCTGTTCATCAGTGTTGCTCACAGACTTAGGTGCTGAAGTCCACATTTAAAACCAGGCTCTGGGGGGTGTTTTGTTATAAACAAACAGACACCTTCAGGGCTGTGAAAGGATTATGTGAAAGGATAAGGTTTCTGTTGTGATTTCTGTATCTACACCTCCTTTATGTTAAGTGGCTGATTTTTGGACAGAAAAGTCTCAAAACTTTGTTAACAGACCCTTGGCTAAACCCAGGTTATAGTTTATCAGGTGTGCCTACTTTTATCTAACTGTTCCTGTAGCTTTGCCAGCAATGGTTACTCCAGAATACAGGCCTGATATGATCAGTAAGGTCAGCCTCAGCAAAGATTCTTCAGAGAGTCCAGTAGGCTACATTAATTACACTGAAACACGTTTCTGTCCCACTAGCCACTCAGTTACCAACATGATCTCAGAAGTGCACTCCACAATTTTCTTTAACAGAAAAAAAAAAATCTTTTTTCTCTCTTTCCAAAGTTCTTAAGATATGCTGTATGAATATTTCTCCCTTACTAAGTGCTGGGTTATAGTCAGTTCAGAGAAAATGTTGGCAACAATCAGTTTTGCAGGACAGTCTCTACAGATCTGGGAAGCTTCAGTATGAGATTAGGTGTCATGACAAGGTAGGCCCGGAAAGATGAACTGTGCAAATAGCCTGGATTGTATTCATTTGGATTTTTTTTTTTAAGTTTTAGTGTCAACACGAAATTTTTCTGAATTCTCAGCAAATAAAAGCATAACCTTCTTACTGAAGAATGAAGCAAAGCACTTACCCAGATTTTGATTTACAAATAACTCGTCTTTTCTCTCTCTTTCATCTTTCACTCACCTCTTTCTCACTGCTTATCAGCCCATTTCTTCTTTCCTGCTGCTCTCTCTCATTTATATAGTTGGAGGACATTTTGCCATTTTTTTTTAGGGTCTAACTCATTTTCTCTTTCTCCTCCCACTTCACTGCTCTCACGACTTTGAGGTTATCTTTGAGATTCAAATTAGAAGCCCTGTGACATCATGATTTCTCCAGATCTCTCCCTTGCAGTTTTACACAAAGTCCTCTGACTTAAAGATTTTCCAGAAATCTCTCAGTTGTTTTTTTTTTCCCAGCTCATTCAGTATATGGAAGCCAAAGTATTCATTTTTGTCCATTCCACTTCCCTTCATCTTCTTCTGTACAGGATAAATGATGCTTTTTGCATGATTTTTGTATAATTCATTTTCCTTTTAATTATCCACACAGCCTCTTACCAGTATCTGGAATGAAATACCCTCTCTTGTTCATCAAGCATCCTCTCTCATACTATAAGAATCTCTCCCAACATCTTTCTGTAAAAACATTTTTGCTCAGAAATTTAGGGTGTTCTGTGTAATAGAAACATGCACAGAAAAAGAAAATTTCTATCGCTTTGTCTCAACATCTTGATTTTCTTTTCCCTTATTTCCTTATTTCCTGTACCCTGTGACAGGAGGAAAGATTAATGGCTGACCACTGGGTGGTTCCTAGATCTGCCATTTCCTTCTGAAGAAGGATGATTTAATAGAGAAAACCAAGAATTTGGTGTGCTGAATTCCAATATCTAAGTCTTTGTTTTGACTCTGAGCAAGAATTTGGGTCTCTGTATCCCACATCACAGGTAAACGTCCAACTCCACAGAATTATTTTGGAGCATACATCTATTTGCAGCATCTAATTCCCACAGAATTATTTTGGAGCATACATCTATTATTGCAGCATCTTCTTCCCTTTCTCTCTCCAACTTTTGCCCTGCACACTTTGAAAGGTAACTTCGAGGGTTCTTCAGTAACATTGAAAGAGGGAAATAATATCTCAACTTGTCAAACATCCTCGCTTGACAGGCTTGGAGACTGAAACCCTCTGATTCTTCAGGACTGGAAAAGCAGTCCCCACCCCCATTTGCCTCATTCCTGACATGAAAATCTCACCTCTGGAAAAGAGTGGGTAATCTAGGGTAATTCATTTCTGAAACGGTGACAGGACTGCTGGTTCTGTTGGCAAACGGCCATTGTTGCTTGCGGCTTACTTGTCTGTCCCTGAGGAAATGGATAACTCAGCTCAAATGTAGGAATCTGTGTAATCAATCACTCGATTATACGATTACAACACCTGACTACAAAGGTTGGGATGATACCAGCAAGGTAATTCACATGAAGCTGTTTGCAAGATGTTTTTTATTTACTCAGAACATATTCTGTTTCCTTTGGGAAAGGTCAAAGCATGAAGAATGGGGGAATAAATGAGCATTATGTTAATAAGCTTCCTGGGGCCATCATTTACATTAATTATGTGTTTGCTTTGCCTCCTTTGGGTATGCTGACAGAAATACATTAATTTCACACAGAATTTCACCTTATAGGTAACAACAGAGATGTTATTTGAGAAGAAGGACTAGACTAGAAAAGAAAGTTGGAAATGAAACACCTGTATACAGAGTGCATCAGCAGCAAACAGGGAAAGGTTTATGGTTTTCTCCTAACATTCGGAAGCTCTGACATCCCCACACCCACCTCGGGCCACTGTTCTCTTATTTCAATGTCTGGAAAACCTAGCATTTTCATCCACTCTATTCCAGTGTTGATGCTAACTGCTGCTTTTGGAGATTTTTTACCAAAGAACTGAAAAACAATTATTCCTAATCACTCTTCGGAGAACTACTGTGATCAGAATAATGATCATTAATGACTGTTTACCTGTGATTTTCTTTGTCTTGGGAGGGTTACCTCCTTCACCAGTTTCTAACTCTAGTCATGAGCTTGGTGGTTTGTCTCACATGGGTAAACAAAAGTGTACAGCAGTGAGAGAAAACAGAAATCCAGCGCTCCACAGCACGCCTACATGAGATGACAGCAAGTCTCATTTCTCTCCTGCCTGCATTGGGGTCACTGTATTACAATACTCCAGGAATCTGTGTGGAATTAATTCCTCCTATTCCTAATTCCTCAATGGCTTCTGCACGCTAATGTATCTGGGCATGCAGAAATTCATCTTGCCTTGCATCTTCATGAAGCTTCTGGGCTTCACCATTCATGATCCCCACTTCTAGTCACACAAAGGTTTTCTTCTTGCATCCCTACTTTGCTGCAAATCTGACTACCACTTATGTATCTGAAATAGAGATGGAGCACCCAAAATGCGGTCCCTGTTCATAGATTAACCTCATCTCTGCCTGATGGGTTAATTCTTCATGCTCTACTCACTTAAGTAGCTTTCCTGATTTCAGTGGAGCTACTCATGGGAGAGAGGAGTCCAATACTCTGCCATGCAGAAAGACATCTGGAGTCAGTCCCATGTGGTCAGTGTTAATTAAGTTTCTTCCCCATGTTTTCAGGCCTCTCACACTGTTATACCTTTCACATCTCTACCCATTTGGATTCTTTCACTCATTTTGTGCTCTTTGTTAGCAAATTAAGAGAAATGTAATAGGAACAGGCTCTTATAAACCCTTTTCCCAGTGCTATTGCAGGCTGTGTTTAGTTTTCTGCTGCATCTGCACCTGGCCTCAAGCAAAATCTCTTCAGCCCCAGATGGTCAATTTTTAATGGTGCTCACAGCAGGAAGCAACAGTTTGACAGCTGACCCATTGATCCCATCACTGTTTCTGGACAAAATGGAGAACTGCCAAACAAAAAGAAAACATTAGGGGAGGAAAATGAGACAATACCATTACCAGCTCCAAAGTTCAAATAAGAAAAGAAGTTGGGGATTGTTAAATGGAGAGCATTGATTGAGGTATACATCTTAGGCTATATATAGAGAGAGAGAGATCTCAAGGCCAAAATAATACATAGGCTAATTCCTGTTAGCAACACTTTAGTGACTTGTGTTAAGGCAGTAGGAGGCAGAAAACCTATTTGTTTCTCTAACAGAAATGCCAGGCAAAATCCTTGTATATGATTTTCCCATAATCCTTGAGGAGACACAGGGTGACAAGTAGGTGCAAGGAGCCATGGAAAATAGTCACCTGTGCTCAGGCAACCCTCACAGCTCACCTACGTGTGCTCACATGGGCTGCTGTGGGCACAGGGTAAGGCATAGGCTGCTGGCTTGGCTGGTGGCCATAGCCTCCTTCCCTTCTTCACTGTCTAGGGCTCCTACCAGGTGAAATGGCAGAAATGGGACATCTGCTTATGATCTCCTTCACTCTATTTTCTAGTACTTAGCTTTATGATGTTATAGGGTACAGGAAAATTAATTATTCCATAAGAAGCATAAAACTATGCTGGGGACTTACAGATGAATTTCAGTTGCAGAGCTAGGCCTGTATTTATTTGTTCATGACTAAAGTTCTGCAATCATTTCAAGCAGCATATGCTGTCATAGCTGTAATACTTATATTTCCACATGTGCAACACTTCGTTTTGTGTAAGCCTCATCCAAGTGTTAATTAAGGAATCCTCACAATACCTTTGTGCTTAGCTAGATGCTTGCCTGACCACAGACACTTGCAGAATGAGGGACTGAACACCTGGCCAAGCCCACAGGGCACTCCGGTGGCAGAACACAGCCATTACTGACACCAGTCAATGTACTGGTCGTTCCAGTTTTGCACTGGTTTTCATCTTTTAGACTCAAGAGCATTGAAAACAGTGCACAAATATCACCACTGTTTTTACAAACCAAGAAAGTGGAGCACTGCAGGCTTCCAAGCATAGCACCCGCAACAGTGGAATGCAGTACAAACACTGTGTATGAAAATATAAAGTGAGAGACCACTTCGTTATGGTCTTTGCAGGTACCAGGAACGGTAATTCAGTAAATGTCACCCTGTTTGTGGTGATGAAAAGTGATCAGTGGATGTTTCTGTACGATGTCATTTGTCTTTAAAATCAGTTGAGAAAAGTGGGTTCTCATATTTTTGACTGCAGCTGATTCTAACTTTACAGTAGATTAGATTTCCTGCTACAGACAGTTAAAAATGGAATGAAAAAAATGTGAACTTTAGCAGAACAATAAAGGATGAAGTTTTCAGACCTTTGCATCACCAGATATGCTAAGCAGAAGGAGGTCCTATGAGGGGGTTGGAGGTAGTTAGGAAAGGAGGACCCTGGCATTATTTAGCTGGCTATAATCGCTGCATTCAAAGCATAAATGGGCAGGAGCTATTGGGAGGAGACTGTGACAGCCTGGCCCACAGTACTGATGGCTGCAGAAGGAAAATGGCTACCCACAGGCAAACGGATCTGTCAGTGGAAGAAGTTGAAAAAAGACAGATCTTCATTCGTAATCTGATTTTTCTAATCCTATACAGGGATTCGGCTTTAATGCCAAATTATAGCACTCTATTTTACAATGCCAGTATAATGTTCTAGCTGTTGGTTTTTAAGGTAAGAAAGAAGCTAGAATTTTCCAGTGACTACTATTGGAAAAAAAAAAAGGCAGAGCAAAAGTAAAGCTATTTGAACTCTCCCAAATAGTGCAGGGAACTGTGTTGGGAGGTATTACGGAAGAGATGATTGGAATTGCCTTCAGGAGGGAAATGGGGGGAGAATTTTCTTGCTTGCATATTCATAAGACATAAAAGAGTTGGGGTTTTTTATTGGTTTTAAAGTTGTGTTTGATTGGCTTAGAAACTGTAAAGGGGAAAAAAAAAAGTAGAAATTCCATCCTGCTTTAATCACTGCCCACTCCAAGCTTCCCTAATGACTTCCAGATGCATTCTTTTTATGCTATTGTTTTGGCACAGTTTCCAGACAACTTTTGGGTCTGTTAACATTAAAAAAAAAAAAAGAAAAAAAAAGAAAAAACCTTGCTCTGCCCTCCTCTCTCTTCTAACAGAAAACAGATTTCACTCTGGTTATATAAATGTGTGATGAGCTGGAGAAATAAAATGTCTGTTGCTGTCTCTCTTCGATCTCCAGGAAAACTTCTGATATAAAGTGAAGGAAAAATATTCACTTAAATTCCTTGTAGGGAAAGAGGTGAAAGCAAATTCCTTAGAATCTCTTGATATTTATGTAAAATAGCATAAAGTTGAATATAAACAAAAAACCACTTACTCTATAAACCTAAAACTCCCCACCACAAAATAATTTTCATTCTGCTGTCTGTGTCACTGGCCTGTTGAGTCATCTAAAGCAAATTATCTTGCCTCCTAATGCCTCAGTTTCCCCCTGTGTGAAATGAAGACAATGGTCCTCAGCCACAGTATAAAAACCTTTTATGACTTTCAGATGAAAAGCACTTTGCAAGGTAGGGTCAAAACAGCTTCTGACATGCATAGGGGATGACAGAAGAACCGTGATGTGTTTGCTAAGCTGGAGAGCAAAACACCAGTCTCCTCCAGAATGGTGCATTTGATGCCCATGCAAGGCTGCCATACATTGTATAGTCATAATATTTGTAGGTTACTCTACTCCCTTTTGAAAACGTATTAGTACTAAGAACGGCTGCCTTTGAAAGCCAGCAAACCGCTGAAACCTACCTCCTCCTTAGGCACCTTACCAGCCCTACCTTTTCAGAGGATAAAACTCAGACCCATTCAGGCTGCATTTATTCTGTATCTTTTGGGAGAATCCCATCATTCCTCTACCCAGCCATTCTTTCTTCCCCTAACATTAATGTCCACATGAAAATACTCACCTCCATGTTTCCTGTGTCTTCCAGCCCTCCCATCCATGACAATGGGAGAAGGGGTGTTGTTACACCCTGTGAAGAAGATGCCCTTCCGTAAGTCATGGACTGCCTCAGAGGTCTGGATTTTGGGAGCTGGTACCTTCTGCATCAGCACAAGTTCGTTGGCTACCACCTGGCCAAAAGTCCCATGGAGTTCCTGATAACATCAGCAGAGATGCTAAACTACCTTTGTCTTAAATATATGCAGCTTTCAACTCCTTGCTTTGTTCACGGGTTCACCCCAGCCCAGCCTGTGCCCCACATCTATCCCTCCATATTGCTGCCAGAAAAATTTTGCTTACGGGTGACGAGCTGGTACTACCAAGCACGAGGAAGAACCATGACTAGGCAACCTAGCACGCACATGAAGTGGCTGCTCCAGAGTCTTCCATCTAGGGTGGTTTTTTACTGTCATGCCATGGGCTGTAGAGTACAATTGGTGTGGATGGATGAGAGAGGGAGTACAAGGCTGGCTGGGATAGCTTTGGGGGACTGGACAGGCTGGGGCAAGCCCTGTTTGGTGGGTGTCATAAAGATCTCTTGGAGCTGAGACTCTGGTGCTTACAAACCCCTTGTCAGCATTTGGGTTCCCCTAGCCTTGAGATATCTATGTGAGCCAGTCATGGTATGGAGACTCCCACATTTCAGCTAGTCACCTGGACTCCCTCATATTATATGGAGATCTGGTCAACATCTTCACTGCAGTCTAAGGCAAAATGAATTATGTCCTAAATCTGTCCATGAACAATAAAGGGTGCTCAAATGCAAACATTTATGTCTTAGGTACCTGAAATTACATGAGATGGTTCTATCCACAAGGTTTGATGAAACCACAGTTACCTATAATGTGAATTCAATTATACATCAAAAAAGAATTTTGTCATTCGCTTCACTCTAACCCAAAAAACAAGGAAATGCAAATTATGGCCATGGAAGATACTTTGGTTTTTTCTTGCTATTACAGTGCTAATATTTCTGGCCATTAAAATAAACAGGTTTTATGATTTTACTCATAGCTGTATAACCTAGTATTCCAAGTAGACAGTTGCCTTGCCAAGAAAGAGAGACAAGTGTGATCTGGTAGTGTGGATGCAAGAATAGGCAGGCCTTGCTGAAAGTTTCTAAGGCAGTCAGCTCCCCTTTGCTTTCTTAGGCTAACTGGAAGATTTCACCTAAGAAGGCAGTAGGCTTCATTTGCAGATATGTACAGATAGGTAGGTATGTTGGAGGAAGATAACTAATGGCAAGTATAACACTGCTGTCCTCCATCATTTTGTGCAAGTGGGTCCTTGCTTGGAGTAGCAAAGTAGATTTCACTTTGTCCAGAAAAGATATATAATTACCCTAAGGCTAATTCCTTTCTGTTTCAGAGACACTTTAATCAGAGATAAACTAAATAAAGCTCAAAGCAGACATGATTGCTATAAATACGCTTACAGAATAAATAAAGGAAGCATAGAATACTGCATACCATATAGGCTGGGGCTTTGTTTTTTTGTTTTATTCTTTTAGATTTGACTATCAATCAAAAGCATTAAGGAAAAAAGAGTACAAAAATCAAAGCCCACTCTTGTGGTTGTTGCTGCTGTCTTTGTTGTTGCTGTCTCACAGACTGGCCACTTCTGCTGCCAATCCTTTAGATGAGGTACAGGTCAGCTCTCTGAGCATCAGGCACTTCTTGAGAATCAGACCTTTTCAATTTTAAATTCTTGCATTAAATGATTTTATGTAAAAGTACAGCCAGTTGATCCTGATAAGTTGGGAGTAGGAGGAATGCTTTTGAAAGCTGTCTCTAGGAGATTTTCAGAGTGTTGGGCAGAGTTAGACTGAGCTAAGAAACTCCATAACCCGATTTTTAGGTAAAATTAGAAGACTTGTAATGGAATAGTTTGATCTGGCTGGTATGAAGTACTGAGAAAGAACCTATTTCTTTCTAGTGTGTTCATCCATTTTCACTATTCAGCACACTGACAAAGTGCAAGCCGAAGGCAAATAACTCTCAGCAGGACAATAAAATCAGTTATAAGGAAAGCAATTTTGATATAGCTCTTCTGCCTGGTCATTTAATGAGTTTATACTAGATAGATGAGATCTATGACAGTTCTTTGTTAAATAAAACCTTTATTAATAAAAGCAACATTCCAATCACTTGGATTTCACTGCCGTGAGAGTATCTAACATGGTACAGAAAACTTTACAGAATCTGTAAGAAAAAAAGAACATTTCCTTCCTCTGCAACTGCTAGCACTGATCTGAATTTAGAAGGAAATGTAGGTGATAGGCACAGATCTCTCCTGAGGGAGTGGTTTAAAAATTCTTGAGCCCCAGCAGAAAATACTCTTTCTCATATTTAAATCATTCAACTTTGAACCTATATTTTATTGTCTCTTAAAAGATCTCAACATTTATGCAGTGAAAATGTTCTTTTTGCCCTTATTAGAAATATAAATGAGGGTGCACCTTCAGATTCATAATGAAGACACAGTGCCCGTGTCACTACTAGTATGCCAGGCATGCCAGCAGTATTCTGTGCACAGAGGGGAGCTATCAGGTACTGGTACACATCTAGGCCAGCAAACCTTTCTTCACCACTATGCTGCATACAAAGATGATTTAGGGGCTGATCCCTGGAATAGGCACAGTACCACAAAATTTTTTGGCAGACTATGAACTGGTATGGGCCAAAAGCAGCCCAGGGACCATTCTGACAGTATAGGTCATTTACAGTGCCCAGGAAGGCCCTCAGGCACTGTTTAATTTACCACTGTAGCCATAGCCAGCTTGGCCCAGACATAAAGAGGGATGGAGGAATTTTGTTCACATCCAAAGCAACATTTGGCAGAGAAGTTTCAGACAGCTTTGAGGCAAAACCAGAGGTTTCATATCAGAAAATCCATACCATTTCCTTTGATGTGCAAAAGTAACAAATCATTTTGGACAGGTGGTTCTGAGATTCAGTGTTCTCTGCCAGATTTTTTAGTCCTTGATCACCAATGTTGCTATTGTCAGGAAGAGCTCCCAGCTACTGCCAAGGTTTTGCAAAGCTGGGCTCTTAGGGCAGACATTGAAATTAGTCATTCAACAGCAAGCCCGTTTAAAAATCTAAGAAACTGAGTCTATTAAATATAGTAGAAATGTAAAGCTGAGAAGTCAAGTCAAGAAATCAGCTTAATCTATCTCTTTATTTCTAAGCAAGGGTAAATATTTCTAGACAAATTCTGACACATGCTTTATATACTTTTAAAACTTCTAAGGAAATTATTTCTGCCACCTGTCTCAAAAGTGTCAGTAGGTAAGTAGCATTACTAGAAAGCTTTTCTCTAATAGCTAATCCATGTCTTTTTGCATTTAAAGAATAAAAAAATTACTTGTTCTGCCCCAAATGAAGTGTAAGCATCCTTTCACATGCTGGAAAAATACAGATTACATGTCCATTCAATCTTCATTTCCTCAAAACTGATTTGTTAGACCTCTAATCTACCTTGTTGAATGACTGCTTGCTCACTTGCTTGCTCTCTCTCTCTCTTGGTCTCTCCGATTTGTACCCCATGAATCCCAAGAGTAAAAAAATCTGAGACTTCATCAGTGTTGAAAAATGCAATGCAACTGCTTGCATACAACGTTCTTATCAACACACTTCCAACTGACACAGGCAATGCTGCAAAGAGGCTGTTCCATTGACTCACACTCAGCTTAGCCTTCTTCGTATTCCCCAGATCCTTCTCTGGAGTGTTATTACCCACCTAATAACTATTCATTGTATATTTATGCACCTATTTCTTTTCCTTCCTAAATTTATTTTGCTTGTGTTTGTTTTTATTGAACGTCACTGTGCTATTTTGCTCCCTTTCTCCAATTTGTCAAGATGATTCTGAATCCTACTCTAAAAGTCTTTCACCCCCTGCCCCCACTGTGGTGTCACATTCAAATGTTTTAGTGTGCTGTTTAAATAAGCCCTGAGAATACTGGGTGGAGCAGAAGTCACATATAGCTCTTTAGACAGTAATGAAATGCCCTGAATCAAACATTTATAATGAAAGATATTTGATGGGCCATCAGACTATTTATATTTTCTAAGGCTGTCCCACTGCAAGACTTTTTATCTTAATCTAATTTCTAAAGCTTGTCTCCAACTACCGCTTTTCCTCATTCATTATGAATTCTTCCTTCAGTGATTTCTCATGAACAAGCGTTTCCCCCTCCCTAAAACCGTAAGAATTAAGTGCAGTGACGTAATGTAGACTAGAGCTGTAATGTAGACAAGAACTGCTGATAACACAGCACAAAACAGGGAATGCCCCCAATGGGTTAGTCATGAGGGAGACTAATTTATTTCATCCCCTATCTTTTGCAGATGTTCTTGCAAAATTCTTCTTTACATCTTAGCTCCCTATCCATGTGCCCTTTCTTTGGGAAAGGTCTAATCAGAAATCTCATCAGAGACAAAAAAAGTAACAGCCCCAGGAGATTAATTACCTTTTTGCTCATAGCTGACCTGACACAGTGTTTGCAACTCTGCTGTTTCAAGCATGAAGTTGAATTAACTGACTACCAAAGATCCTTGTCACCAAACATTTCCATTATTTTGTGAAGTGGGTACTTGCTACTGATGGAAAGAGTTTTTCAAAATTTTTCATGCAAACTTTTTTTTTTAAAATTGAGGTCTTTCAAATCAGAAAATTTCCCTGAAGATTAATCAGTTTTACTGTAATGTTGGGTATTTGTAAACTTTTCAGTAATGTTTTTACTTAAGAATTAAATAAAATCATTGTTTATCAACCCTCCCTCATGTATCATACTAAATACTGAAGGGTTTTAGTAAAAAAGGGGGATTTAGGAAAAAAAAAAATTCTTCATTAAAAACCTTTTTTTTACTTTTTAAGTAAAAAGAGGGGTTTTTAGTAAAAATGCTGATCACCAAAACGATCAGAAACAATTAAAAAGCAGTATGAAAAACTTTTCAAGCAATGTAAAATGGGTCTTTGAAAAACTTTGAAAAAGTAGAAAAATCCTCAGCATTCTTGAATTTTTATTTTATAATATTATTTGTCATCCTTCATTAGTGATCTCATATTTTCTAAAATCTCATTAATTTAAGGCACTTCTATTAATAAGCATTAAAGATTCCTCCTCAGTTTGCGTGCTCCTGAGCTCCGGTGCATCTCCTCCTCAAGATCCAGGGGGCAGTTTAACAAAGGCTATTCCTAGATTTTGCCCAGGCTTTGTGCTTAGCCTGAATATGGTCTATCATCTGTATCTTCCTGACACGTCATGAAGTGAAACAAGCCAGCTTCTCCTAGCAGAGTTTCTCCATAAGACTCTTTTTATCTTACTCTGCACAGACTGTTCGAAGCCCTGCCTCTATCCTGCATGTGTTTTCCAGATTATTTTTTCACCCTTTTGTTGCACAGCTATGTGAATCAGCTCAGATTAAGTTAAAAAAATAACGCCACATACAGTGTTTATTTTGTGGCAAGGAGCAGGGAAACTTTTTAGGCGGGTGGGGAAAGCAGGAAAGTTTAGACATTTGCCATTCATTAAAACTGCTCTTCCTAGTGCTGCCGAGGAGCCTATAGCTCGTGCTCGCTGTGTTCTTCTAAAAGAAATGCAAGCACCTTTTATACCTAGCTGCAAATTGCTAGTGATTTACTTTGCTAGCTCAGTGACAAACTATATCCTACTCAAGGTATAGAACTGAGAAGTGTCCTCTAGCTTTATGTTACTTCTTTGTGATTTTTTCAGAAATATTGCTATTACCCTAGCATTGTTTTTTACAACCAAGTACCTTTGTATTTAAGAACGGAAAGCTTCAGAGGTGATAGAACAACTTACTTCTAACTCAAAATAGTAAAGTACAGGCACAGAGGGGACGGGCAAGATGTCCTCTTCCATGGTGAAAAGGAAAATGTTAACTTCTTTGGTGTTCCAAACAAACCCGTGGGAAGTAGAAATGCACTTGGAACGAATGTTGGCAAATTGTATGCTTATGGGTTAAAGATTCAAACGCTTTAATGGAGTGCAAGAAAACTTGCAGGTCAAAAAGCAAAGGATTCCCTTCCCCCCTGCTCTGCTTGAATATTTCTTCCAGGGATTTGAGAACTGCAGGATGACGTGGAAGGGGGTAATAAAACTCTTCGAGGCTCCGGGTGTTACACAGCCTGGCCTTGCTCATAGCAGCTCTAGACACTTAAAATTAAAAGTCCCAGGGAGTGAGTGAGTCATCTTGCCTCCCAGCTTCTCCCCGTTCAGAAGGGGCAGGCAAAAGAGGCTGAAGATTTCCCTTAAAAATGTCTCGATCTTGCAAGCTTTAGTCAAGTCATAACAGTAATTTCTTTTATGTTACTGAGGAACTGCAACAAAACAAACAAAACTCAGATCCTGAGATCTAGCAATTCTCAGTCTCAGTGTGCCAGGCTACCAAACTTTTTCTGTGGAAAGAAAAAAAAAAAAAAAAAAAAAAAAAAAAAAAAAAAAAAAAAAAAAAAAAAAAAAAAAAAAAGAAAAAAAGTCTTTGCTTTTATTCCAGACTCCTCACTTTCCCCCTTTTTTTTGTGCTGTGTGGCTCTTAATTTGGAACTGTTGACTCTCTTCTTGTCCTGACCGTCACAAGGGACACACAGCATGCATACCGTATAATTGGGAAGCGGTTCAGGAAGCTGCCACGTCTGTAGGGCTGCAGCATACAAAAGGAGGCGGAGGTAACAGGAATACCTTCTACTTGACAAACTTGGAAATTCTGGTGCCACATCAGCAGGAGCATATCCCAGCACAGCGCTCTTCAGTCACTGCAGAAGTGAAACATGCACCATAGAAGTAATTCAAGGCACAAAGCTCTTCCCAAATGCCTGCTAATTTCTGCCCTTCTGTCCCTCACATCTCAGTCAGACTTCATAGATGATATTACACACTTCAAAGCTCACTGTTTAAAACAAAGTACCTAATTCCTTTTAAGAAACTAGGAACTTACTACCTCTGTATCCAAAAGCCTCACAATCCACTTTGTGAATTAGGGAAGAACCGAGGCACAGAGATACTGAGGCTATATCTACACCATGCAGTACAATCCCACGTGCAAATACCCGAGCTAACTTGGGAGTCAAAGCCTAACAGACACAGCCACCCAATGTTGCTCCTACCGTAATGTGGAGCCTCAGGTTCCCATGGCTTCTGGTACTAGAATTAATTCAGGCATGTCTGGATGATGTTGCAACTCCCATGTAGACATAAATGTCATTCTTAGCTAGCTTTGGTACCACTATGCTCACATTCTGAATACCCACCATACATGAAAACTCAAGCTTTTTTTATCTAGAGGTCTGGAGAGGGACTTTGAGCCACATGTGTGAGATACCTTACCTGGGTTTGGGCCCATTGGGTAGTTTTTTAATGGAGTGTGTCTAAAACCTTTCATTTATAAACACTTACGTGTATTTGCCATTCTATGTACTATGAAGAGCTGTTCCAGGAACAATTCATCACTGCATTAGCAAGACCAAACAGTGACTACCTGTATGGATACTCTCCTTCTAGGGATAACAGCACAAGCACGGGCACCCGATCTGTTTGCTCAGTCCCTAACAGTAGCAAAGTATTAATTAGAGAAAACCTTTTCTTTATGTGCCTTTTTACACCCATTTAACTGTATAGCTGGAGTTAAATTGGTGCAGTGCTCTAATGTGGGGTAACTATACTTTGATAAACACCTGCAGTTTAGTTTATTTGGTACATAAATAAAGCCATACAATATTTTCTTCTAATACACCCTGTGTTTTGGCACATAGTTTGGCCAAACGCTAACCATTAGGACTGATATTAGGACAGCCATGTGCCTGCCTCAGAAGCCTTACTGGAAGAGTTTAGTTAATGTTGCTCAGTTGTTCCTTAGAGCCCAGCGTGCCAGTTCTGAGCTCCCATACAGCATTTTGCTGCAGGTGCTCTCAGAAAATTAAAGAGTGGGTGTTCACTCAGCCGTGGCTCTATCACAGACATGATCATAGAATCATAGAATCATAGAATCATTGAGGTTGGAAAAGACCTCTAAGATCATCGAGTCCAACCGTCAACCCAACACCACCATGCCCACTAAACCATGTCCCTAAGTGCCTCATCTACTCGTCTTTTAAATACCTCCAGGGATGGGGACTCCACCACTTCCCTGGGCAGCCTCTTCCAATGTTTCACCACTCTTTCAGTAAAGACATTTTTCCTTACATCCAATCTAAACCTCCCCTGCCGCAACTTGAGGCCATTTCCTCTCGTCCTATCGCTTGTTACTTGGGAGAAGAGACCAACACCCACCTCGCTACAACCTCCTTTCAGGGAGTTGTAGAGAGCGATGAGGTCTCCCCTCAGCCTCCTTTTCTCCAGGCTAAACAGTCCCAGTTCCCTCAGCCGCTCCTCATAAGACTTGTTCTCCAGACCCCTCACCAGCCTCGTTGCCCTTCTCTGGACACGCTCCAGCACCTCAACGTCCTTCTTGTAGTGAGGGGCCCAAAACTGAACACAGGATTCGAGGTGCGGCCTCACCAGGGCCGAGTACAGGGGCACGATCACTTCCCTACTCCTGCTGGCCACACTATTGCTGATACAGGCCAGGATGCCATTGGCCTTCTTGGCCGCCTGGGCACACTGCCGGCTCATGTTCAGCCGGCTGTCGACCAGCACCCCCAGGTCCTTCTCTGCTGGGCAGCTTTCCAGCCACTCTTCCCCAAGCCTGTAGCGCTGCATGGGGTTGTTGTGGCCAAAGTGCAGGACCCGGCACTTGGCCTTGTTGAACCTCACACAGTTGGCCTGGGCCCATCGATCCAGCCTGTCCAGGTCCCTCTGCAGAGCCTTCCTACCCTCGAGCAGATCAACACTCCCACCCAACTTGGTGTCGTCTGCAAACTTACTGAGGGTGCACTCGATCCCCTCATCCAGATCATCGATAAAGATATTGAACAAGACTGGCCCCAAAACTGAGCCCTGGGGAACACCGCTCGTGACCGGCCGCCAACTGGATGTAACTCCATTCACCACAACTCTCTGGGCCCGGCCGTCCAGCCAGTTTTTGACCCAGCGCAGAGTACACCTGTCTATGCCGTGAGCCGCCAGCTTCTCTAGGAGAATGCTGTGGGAGACGGTGTCAAAGGCCTTGCTGAAGTCCAGGTAGACCACATCCACAGCCTTTCCCTCATCCACTAGGCGGGTCACCTGGTCATAGAAGGAGATCAGGTTGGTCAAGCAGGACCTGCCTTTCATGAATCCGTGCTGGCTAGGCCGGATCCCCTGGTTGTCCCATGATGGGCCTGAGGACAGAAGAACCTGCTGAAGAGCCTGCTGTAAAAGCCATCCTCCAAAGTATGGATACTCCAAAGTATCAGAGCTTGCATCATATGCTGATTATTAAGAATTATTAAGATCCTTACTTGATCTTAGATGTCAAAATATGCAGAAAAGAACAGGGACAGACAGAGACTTGAAGCTGATCATAAAAAGCTTATGTTGGGAGCAATAAGGAGAAGAATGAAAGTGATATGTGAGTTTTTCCCAGAAGTCATGTTTTATTGTCATGGTTTAACCCCAGCCGGCAACTAAACACCACACAGCCGCTCGCTCACTGCCCCCCTGGTGGGATGGGGGAGAGAATCGGAAGGGTAAAAGTGAGAAAACTCATAGGTTGAGATAAAGACAGTTTAATAGGTAAAGCAAAAGCTGCACACACAAGCAAAGCAAAACAAGGAATCCATTCACTCCTTCCCATCGGCAGGCAGGTGTTCAGCCATCTCCAGGAAAGCAGGGCTCCATCATGCGTAACGGTTACTTGGGAATACAAATGTCATCACTCCGAACGTGTCCCCCCACTTCTTCTTCCCCCAGCTTTATATGCGGAGCATGTGTCATATGGTGTGGAAGCTCCCTTTGGTCGGTTGGGGTCAGCTGTCCAGCTGTGTCCCCTCCCAACTTCTTGTGCGCCCCCAGCCTACTAGCAATAAAGAAAACATGCCTGTGTTATCAACACTGTTTCCAGCACAAATCCAAAACATAGCCCCATACTAGCTACTGTGAAGAAAATTGACTCTACCCCAGCCAAAACCAGCACATTTATGTAGACAGAAGTAAGTTGATATGGGCATTTAAATGTGAACATTAAAGTATCCAAGTAATATTTTTCAAATATTTTTGAAAAGTTCAAAGAAATCATAAAGACAACCATAGAGATGAGTGTTGGTTCATCTAGAAAATAAATGCAATTATGAACTTTCCTCAGCTGATGACTGATGTTTAGTCATCTCTTTTGCCTATCCTCAGTGCCCTATTGAATCACCTGAACATGTTTCTGGTATGGGGAACAGAGGCAGTATCCCACTTTCCAGAATGGAGAAAACTGAATAGTTCACACATTATTTACTATATAAATTCAGCGATCGTGTGAAATCTGAAATGAAGTGTGTGCACAAGGCCCTCTGATGTCCAATCACTCTGTACAGATATCCCTGTGTATGTGCGGAACACTGATATGAACTCAACGGTTGCACCTCTAATGTCTATTTTATGGTAAAAATCAAAGTGGCACAAAGTGGCTGAAGTGTCATGGCAGGATAGCAGCTGTTTGCCATCCAACTCTGTTACGTTAATACCCCCCACTCTGAAAGAGAACTGCAGGACTTAGATGCCAGGCTGGAGGAAGTATTTATTTTTCTGAAACAACATCTGGCTCTTTCATGAACTCCACAGGTGGCTATGTTGGTGGTTTCTAGTCTCTTATGTGGTTAGAGCTCTGTGTGGATAGCTTAAAAAGCCCATCATGTCAATGACTGGTTCATTCAGCCTGAACTATTTTCATTGGACTTAGTGATACTGTGGGATCTGTATAACCTCACTAGAGTCTCTCCTGAAGTAGGTGCTTAAAAGCATCTACAGTTCAGACCGGAAAAAGGGATGGTATGTTTGTGTGCATAAAGTTTAGCACAGGCAAGCTACCATCTGACCAGTCTTTCTGAAACAGTTTATCCAATTTATAATATTTTTGTCCTCAATAAGGAGATAAAATATATTATACACCTAAACTAAAAGAATATTTTAAGGCTACAGAGTCCAGCACCCAAATACAAAAAATTGGAAGACTTAAAACTGTCTGTGGGGAAAATGTTCAGTCAAACAAACTGGTAAAAAGTATACCTTATTCTTTTCTTATCAGAAATATTTTTGGATACTTAACACAGCTCTCAGCCAGATTGTTTTAGACTGGCTGTAATTTTCTGTAGAAAACTGAAATTGTGATTCACTAACGCAATATTGCCTCAGACCATTTTTAGTGTTCCCCTCATACTAGCCCATTGTTAGCAATGCATTTGTTCACACTTCCCGATTTTCCCCAGAGACTTAAAAACGTTTGGATACCAAAAAATCCTAGCTTCTTACTGCTTTCCAGCTTTTTACCTACTCAGTGAGGAAGATAAAGGGCATTAATAACTACACAGAGATAGCAGAGATCGAAGAACCTGGTTTTTGCTCCATCTCTGGTTCAATTTGCGCCAGTCAAATTGGTCAAAGAGTTCAGAGAGGCAGCTACTGGGAGATTTCATGCAGATGGAGAATCCCTGTGAAGTGTAAGTTATGGAGCTGGTTCCAACCTATGCCAGATCCCGGCCTCCTAGGAACAGTCTTAACTTGCAGTTCAGTTGCTTTAAAAAAAAAAAAAAAGAAAAAAAAACAGCAATAAGAAGAAAAACCAAGCAGCTTCATGAGGAGCAAAAGAAATAAAGCTGGTTTCCTCTGTCTCTGCTAAATTACCTGGTGTCCAGTAACACGAGTGTGCTCTCAGTGTTGCTTTCCCAGAGCAGGGTGTAGAAGCTCTAACTCAGGTCTCTCTCTTCCACCCAGCATCCCATTTTCATGAAACGTGTAAGAGCGTAATATTTCCAAGGCCTCTAACCCTCTCTCAAGTGTCGTTACAAATGGTCAGAAAGTTAAAATGTCGTTAGGATGGGAACAGAAAGACACTAGAATTGCTTAAGCCTTGTTAGTTTAAGAAATTGGGTCAAAGAATTAAATTGTCCAAGAGGCCCACCTTTTAGGTACCCTGACATGTTAGTGTAGGGAGAAATTTTTACATAAGCAGAAAAACCTTTTGCTCTCCCTTCTGCTGATGCTCAGGGAAGTTACTCTCGAGCCCCATAGAGTGTTAATAGATAGGGGTCAAACTGGAAGAGGCTATATTCAGGGTAAACAACTGGCTTCAGTAGAGCCCAGGATTTCCACCCAGAAGTTTTACCATGGGCATGTAATGGAGTCCATGGGGTCCTCAGACTCCACAATTGAATAGAGATTGAAATGCCACATTATCTCTGAAGTGATCTTTCAAAGACAAGGTTAAAATGTATCATGAGTTTCACAGAAATTGTTCATACCCTGAAGAGACTTGTGAGGAACAGTGGACCGAACTCTGCTACCTTGAGTCCCAAATGACAGCACTGAGTAATTCTCTGTTAGAAGTTTAAATCCCTTTAGTCATAGCTTACCACCAAATCTAGGGTTTGACTTTTAGCTGTAGTGCTTAACTTTATATCACTTGAGGAACCAGCTGCTATTAGCAGGGAGCAAACCCAGCTGATGTATATATTTACCTTGGTCCTGCAAAGGCTTATTATCTCTTCTTTAAGATATTATTTCTATAACAATCAAAGAATGTCAGGAAATCAGATTTCACGTTACGCAAATATCCAATTTTTAGCTTGATTAAGTTGGAAACTAAACTAATGGCTTAACAATATAGCAGGTTTCCTAATTACTTTACAGCTGGTTCATATAAAGCACAGTTGTAGTCTACAAACAAAACAAATATTTTACTCAATCACATTGTAAATTTTTATCACAGGTCCTTGTGACAGGAGTCCTAGATAGGACTGTGTTTAATAAATTATGACAGTACTGTAGATTTCACAATTATATGCCTAAATCACTAAGTACTTTGGCTAATTGGGGGACACGTTGGGATGAAATGCACAGAGGAGGAGTGCAGCTATGGGTCCTACTTGATACAGTATCACCTGGCCTAACAAGGGTTTGGCAGCAGCCATGATCCTACAGTGTGCCTCCAGCAGCAGGTAGTTTGATTCCAGCCTCCTCCTTTGAAGACCCATTTTTGCTATAAGGAGCCTATGACCATTCCAATGAAACCAATGGACTTGAAAATCCAACCCCTTAGAGCTACCAATGAGTTACTTCATCAGTTCCAAGAGGTCAGCTACTGAATACCGTACTTAGTTTGGAGGACAAAATGCTGGATCTCTGTCCTGATAAAGGTTTAGAATCTCTCTGGAGATTCAAGGATATACAAAGTGGGATGCATCCTATCCTAAATGACTATAGGTTGGGTTTGGTAGTGTGTGATACAGTCCTAATACGATTCATATTGCTTTTTGGATAAAGGCTTGTATAGTGGGTTTATCACCTGGTGACTTCAGTAAATGAATTCTAAAACAAAAGCCCACAAAGACTCCTGTGAGATCCATAGGGTTTAATTTCTCTGCCATATGCCAGACCTGTGCTGCATTCTGCCTGCAGGAGAAGGGGAAGGTATTTTCCAAACAAAGGGCTGGAGTCAGGTGTAAAAGCCTTCTAGATCTGAAATACCTGTTCAGTAAACATCCACCTTTTGGAAGTGTGCAGCTGAGAAAAGCCTTGGACCCCTTCAGCTTCCATGCTTGCCATCTGAGCTAAACACAGCTGTCTATTATGGAATCCACTACCAAGAGGTAGTGCAACCTCTTCCTGCAAAGACACATAGGCAGATTTCAGCAAAAATTCACAGTGGGCCGGCCCCTGAAAGCTCTTATTCTGTCTGAATAAAAGCCATCAATATAAGCATGTCTTTTTAAGCGTAAAATCTGCTTCAGTCCCTATTAATTCAGACCTGTCTGGCCCAACTGCTGGCCATAGGGTCAAGAGTCCAGCTGCCTTCTCAGTGCCTCCTCCTCTGGGCACAGTCCCAGTCGGCCAAGGGGAGAGGTCCCTGCACTCTTCTTGTGCTGGTGCCAGGGTCATCACTGGAGCAGGAGCTGCAGGGCTGGAACTCACTGATTTTCACATTTGCCAAAAAAGCAAGCCCTAGATGGGAGACAAAATACGCTCAGAGCCCTTGGAGGGTGGCAGTGGTCGCACTTGCTCTGCTTTCCTGCAGACACAGTTTGTCAAAGGAAGCCTGAACTTGGCTACCACTAATACCATAGTTCACCCTTAAGTTGCCAGGCTAAAATGTTTTTTTACGGTTTCTAGCTTGGTCTTTTTCCCTCTAGTGCAAACTAGTAATAACAACAATAAAAGCAGCTTAAATATTTTTCTTTCTCTCCCTCTAAGGTAGAGAAGATAATAGCAGCATGAGAACTTGCAAAAGAGAAGTAAATCTTTTTGTTAAAAAAAAAAAAACACTTCAAGAAAGCAAGCTAAACTAAGGCAGACTGCAACATGGTCATTCTTTCCATAGGGTTTTGTTTATACATTGAAGTATATCTCTCAGGCTGTCGCATTCAGTTGGCTACAATTTCTAGGTTAATGAGAAAGGCCTTGCACAAATTCCAGCTCTAACATGTGACTGCTGCTTTTATGGCTATGAAATGGAGGTGAGAGGGGTCCCACGTTTAGATTTACTTTTCTCAGCTGGAGGCTGTACAATGCCATTAATTCATAAGGTGAAGCCACTTGTGACTGGGGAGCCAAGTGTACTGTGAAGCATCAGGAATTTTTATTTCTGTATGGATCGAGATTTGCCTGGAGTGAGCCCTCACCAAAGCAGAGGATTCTTCATTCCAGAGTCTTTAGTTTTGCTCTGAAGGGTGAGTGCCTTGGACGTTGTGAAGGGCTCGGTCGATACAGCTATACGTAGCTGCTGGCATTGAATTGCACTACCTGAGGGCTTGTCACTTCAATTCTAGTGGCACACACTTAACAACTTTTCATGCACACTTCCTCTTGTCATCCAGACACGCTGATCTCTTCAGTGATCATCTGCAGGTTGGTAAGGAAAATTAACTCACCCAAACACCATTTTCTTTAACTTATTTTTCATGTCAGTTCTAGAACAACTGATGACCAGCCAGAATGCATGCTGAGAAAACAGAACAGTAACCACTTTCACTGTCAAAAAAAATTACTGCTTGCATTTCTATTTTTTCCAATGATTTCAAAATAGTCTAGTAATTAGCAGGATGATAAATAGGTGTAACAACATTCTTCTAAAGTACTTGGCTTCTTTAGGACTTTCTGTACTTCTCACTGAAGTAGGATACTGAAGTTAACTGCACAAAACACAGGGATACGTGTAACAGGATGACACAGGTTCCGTAACGAGCAGAAATACAGTGTAATTTAACTAATGAGAATACAGTTGCACAGTGCTGAATTTCACCAGAACACAAAGGATGGTTTCTTTCCAATGCAGGGTACCACAGGAGTCTTTAGTGTGTGTGTTCATTTCTAGATCCCCTTGGAGATGGGATTCCTCAGCAAATTAATTTTTCTTTCCCTAAATAAGTTATGAGCACTTTTTCTGTTTACAGAAACTTTCTCTCTCCCTTAGCCAACTAAAGTAAAATATTTTCAGATATCACAATATGATAACTCTTCTGGGTTCAAGCCTGGAACCTCCCACAAACCTGCCACTCTGGTTTACTTTTTTTCTTCCACATTCAAATATTTATTCGAGGTGTTTTAAAGCTTGTCTAGTAACAGTTTCCAGGAAGGTAGGAATGGATGACTGCAACGCAGCAGGCAAAGCCAGGTGCTGGTAACCGGGTCTGTCAAGAGTTGGAGACACAGCACGCATGGAACAAGGTCCAGGGTCCTTCTGGGGAGTCCAGTCATAGGAGACAAGGCCAGAGACAAGACAATATCATGAGTCCAAAGTCCATGCAGAACACAAACTACCTACTGCACAGGGCCCAAGCCCATCCGGGAGGCAGGGCCAGAAACAGGGCTGGAGACAGTACATCTACAACATAACTCAGGGAGGGACTGATGGCTCCAGGTGGAGCTGAAATGGGGCTCCTGGACCCACGAGTCAGGGTGGACACCCCGGGGTGAGGTTGGTCACCAGTAAGGCCTATTAGTGGCCTCAGAGTCCTGACAAATACTTTCTTTATGGGTGGTACCTTCTGAACTGGGGAGAATAGCATGGAGAATGCTACTATTACATACTTTTTCCGTTTAAAAGTCATGTTCTAGATGTCTCCAGGTGCATAACAGTATAGAGTGTTTCTCCTCAGTTTATTTGCAAAGGTCCATTGTCTGATATTATCTTCATCATTTTGACGAATTAGACACTCCTACTATTGAAGTGCAGTAGGGCATTTTTGTTGGGAAGATACCCAGTCTCTCTATCTTATTAGCTATTGCTTTGTACAGTCCAACAAGAATTAGGAATACAGAAATATCTCAGCCTTCCCACAACACATGCTCTACATGTCACCTCTGCAGAATGGTACATTCTTTAGGTGATTTTTGAAACTCAGTGGCATTCCCTTTTTCTTGTGCAATAAACATGGAGAGATGAATGCTCTTTTCTGATGCAAAACCGTTCTGCAATGACACTGTTACACTCCCACATGCACAGAGAGCCAGCACAACTTCTTCACATTCCTATGATCCACATAGAGATGGGACATACGTGGCAGATGGGCCCTGTGCTGGTACCCTGCCCAGGAAGCAAATTTAAACTTAAGAGATCAGTCGGTAACTTCAGAGGCTAGAAATGTTGGTCGTAAGCTTAGTCCATTTGACATCCCCTGCACAACTGTTCTGTAATAGTGAGGAGAAATGGAATAATGAACAAGTTGACAGATATGCCACTCAAGATTTCAGTATTAAACCTGCAAAAGCCACTGTGGACTGTGAGGACTTACTCAGCAGGAAATGCACCCATGGAAATTCTTGCAGTGGGAAAGCTGGACTCTCTTCCTCCACCTTCATTTCAGACTGCACGAACATCACAGTGAAAAAAAAATGAGGACCTCTGAATTTTCCTAAACATTTTTCTCACTCCTGCAATTCAAGGGGTAAATGCAACTGCACCCCTTCTTATTAAAGAAAGATTCTTTCTTTTGAAAAAACACAGGAAATCTGATAGTACTTTAATAAACAGGCTAAACACCTAATCAGGTCACAGAGTTAAGGCAAGACAATGTACAGTGATCCAGTCTTGATTTGTAAGTTAATCCATAAAAAAGCATTAAAACATATCCGAAGACAGCCATTATTTTACCTTTGGAGTAACCTATTTTTTGCACAACCAATGCATCCCCAGCAATCTATTTATTCCTATTGTGTTTTTTGTTTGATGTTAAGACAAAGTTCCTGGGGTAGGAGGTTGGAAAAGAAAATATAGTCTCTTGCTACAAACTGTTAACGGACTCTTGCTTTGCTTTGCTCACTTTAAGTATTTTGCTTAGCTTGGCTCATTACTCTGTTTTTTCTGGAAACCCCTCATTTTTCTTTTGGTCTGCCTTCCAAAACCACAGTGCACTGAAAAAGAATTTTTACTATGGTGCGTCTCTGCTTCAACGAGTGTTCACTTTATACATTCCTATATACCTGCACCCTACATTTTCAGGACCGTATTTATACAAATGAAAAATATTTATCCCACTGTGTTTTTATTTTTTGAAAAGTAAAGGACAGAAGTTTTAGCTAGTTAACGGGGGACGATCCAGCTGGCGTCTCTAATGGAAATGATTACCGCAGAAACATTTGCAATCACTTAAGCGTGGGCTCCCATGATGCTTAGCAGAAAAGGCTGAAAACAATTCAAAATAAATGCAGTGCAATCTAAACAGGGAAGGCGGAAATGAAAGATAATTTGCAGCAAAGGAGAAGACTTTCTAACCATTCAGGGTCCATTAGCTACAAGATTTTAAAGTTATTTCAGCAACGTTGTTACAAATACATGGAATATTAACACGTATGGAGCCTATATATATCCTGCCGCTCAGCTACAGTCATCCACATCTGTTTCTGGTTTAAGTTATACCTCGCTCTGGCATGGATTCAAAGAGCAGCAGTGGAAGTGAGTCTGGGTCTGGGACTTGACTGGGGTAAATGGATGCAGCTCCACTGAGAGAACTGCAGCTAATCAGCTAATAATGTGGTGCTACATTTCTAGAGACATGTATTTCTAGAGTTTTCCTCCCTTTCACTCCCTCTGTGTCAGATCAACAATTCTGCACAGGAAAAGTAGAGTCCATACCTTAGCCATAGGCTTCAGTCCTATAACTGTATGTGAACTTCTTTGTAATGCCAAAAAAGAGAGCTTAAATATTATTATATTCGGAGAATAGTTCATGTTACTATCACATTGCTTTAATTTTTGTATTTAAGAGGATTATTCGTATATTTATGAGTAGATAAACTGAGGACACCATGTGATGTGTATGTGTGTGTATGTGTGTGTGTTTGCACATACATGTATGTGCATGGTATGTATGTGAGAAAAGCATTTCGTATAACTGTAACTCAATAAGCAGCAAATTCCCTAGTAAACTATTTACTGTACCAGAACAAACTACACTTTCCCAGTTAAGTAGGTAACTTCCCATGCTACAGCTTGAATAAACTGAAAAATTGAGAAAATCATCTTTTAGGTTGCTTCAGCATTTTATCTCACAAGACTGAAGTGTGTTTGTAGCTTTTTTACCCCCATTCCTGGGGGTTTAGTGGTGCATTGCCTCCATTTCACATAATTTTATTCAGAGTTGAACTATATCTTCTTTTATTTTAAAACTTTTTTTGAGGGGCCTAGGGCTTTCTGTGAGGATTTTTCAAACAGTAAGAATTTATGGAAAGAAGGCCAACACAAGTATTCTTTTACAGCCTAAATATATAGCCTAACTTTTGCGTATTTCCATGTTTTATATAGCCTGAAATATGCAAAATGTAGCCTTCTACCTAACTTCCATAAAGTAATTTCTAGTAGCAAAAATGTTCTCAAATTTTCAAAGCCTCTCAGTGCTTCACAACAATTTTATTGAATTTATTCTCACAGTATTGTTATAGGACAAGAACCTGCTGCTGTTTGCAATTAATCCTTGAGGAACTGAGGCACAGAGAAATGAAATGTGAGATCCACCAAAACTCTTAAAATACATCTAAGCACTCATATCCTAGAGACCCAGAAAAAACTTGCCCCGGTGAATAAGCACATGAGCATCCTTATGTTGCCAGGTTTTCTCCAAAGAAAAGTAACTTAGGAGCCAGAGGTACAGCTACTGGACCTCTTACACACTCAGCTAATGTAAGAGCCTCAGTACCCACATTCTTGTAGGGTTTCACACACATGCATACCTGTTCCTAAGTGCCAGATGGGCCCAAATTAAAGAGGTTACATTAAGATCACCTTGTCTCCACAACTTGAACTAGCATTAGCTCAGTTCAAGGTACAGCAGTCACAGTCTTCACTTAAAGATGCAGGAGTACAGAACTCAAGCTGTGATACGGGATCATCAGCCAAATCCTGGGTTCTGGTATCTGCTTCAGCAATTGCTCATATATTTTGCATGCAAGAATGATGAAATGATACTAAAGATGACTAAAGTGCCATCTTATAGGGAGCAGCTTTGGCCTGGAAATCCCAGTTTCTCACAGGCTCCTAATTAAAGCAGAATGGGATATGCTTACTTGTAGAAAAGAGGCAAGATTTGGGTCATATTCCTATGTCCTCCGTTTCCTACTAGTTGTCTGTAGTTACATCTATACTAGTAGATATAATGAGCAAGGTCTATTGTCTGGGCCTGTGGGCAAGAGGCACAACAGAGCTTATACCCATACGGCTAAGCTCTCTGCACCTAAACTGAAACTAAGCCTTTCCTTTATTATTTGGGACAGACAGTATGGGGTGAAGTGAAAGCGCACTGCAACTCAGCCCAGCAGCAGCTGGCTCTTACATAGAAGAGCTGTAGCTTCTGGGAGAAGCTACAGCCAGCAATACAAATGAAGTAAATGTAGGTCACAGGAGCTCAGGTATTTGGGGCTGTACACCTAGTCAGGAAGTCTGTAGCAAGCCAGGAATATGACCCACATCTCACTGGTTCCCTAACTATAGGACAATCCTTTCTCTTCTTATATTTGTTACCTAAATGACTAATCAAAGCAGATTGGGGACTATTTAGAAAAATATAACAGGAATTGTTTCTGCTGGAATTCTGCCAGCTTTTGCAGCTAATTTAGACAAATGTGTGAAAGGAGCATTTTCTTAATCCAAATAGGGTGGGATTTATCTGAGCAAATGAAGACCTAATGTAGCTGAGCTTACCACTCCCACAGTGGCCCCCCTATCATGTTCCCTCTACAGTCAAGAACAAAAAATGCGTACTTTCATACTTTTCATCTCATCCAAAAAGTAGGGGTCTAAAGTAAGTCAGATGAGTTACATCCTTAGATCACCTGTTTTCTCTGTCTAAAGGGAGCTTGTAGGACTACTTCTAATGTAGATATCTATATTGCAGATTTCTAAAGCTGGGCAGTGTGAAGCTCAGGCTTAGTGCTTGCCTTATATCCTCAGCAGGACGGATACCTGCAACTATACAAAGTATAGTCCTACCTAGTAAAGTATGTGTTCTATGATGACGCAATTCACATAGATACCTAATTGCATAAGGAGTCCAGGGAAGTTTTGAAACAAAAGTTGAGCTATACTGTAGATGCACAGAGCTCTATTTAATCAGCATAGTCTGAAGGCTTTCTATAGCTATTTGCCAGCATCCCTGCTTAATCCGGCATCATATATATCTCATAGTACAATCACTGAAGAATAATAGGCCAAAGAGTAGGATAGAGGTACTACTGAGAAAACGATCGATGAGGATTCATACCTGCAATACAATCGGTAATTCTCTGTTCCAGCACTGGTTATTTTGCTATTTGGCAGTCATGTCATTTTGCAGCAAATAATGGATAAGCCAGCTGCAGCAAACGAGTTCAGGGACTGCCTAGTCCCTGAAGAGTAGGAGCCCAGGCACAAAAGGGTGTTTTGGCTTACTTCTGTGCTTCCATTTTTACGTTCACCATCAACTAAGCTGAAGGTACAAACAGTAAAAATCAGACCTATGGCAACCTGCTTAGGGAACTCTTAGGCAAGTTTCATTTTAAGTCCAACACAGCATAATGTATTTCATTGTCTGATTCAGGATCTTCTCTTTGGCTTTTGTTTCTTTGTTTGCAACTGGCTTTCTATGTGTCTAGGAAGAAGTTAAAAGAAGGACTGAAAACTAGTGAACACTGAGCAAGAGAAATTTTCAGATGACCTAGAAAGAATGGGGGAGAGATACCATGTTTGGAGAGAATGGAAAGGAAAATTTCCCAATAACATAATTTTTCTTAAAAGAGAAGATCTTAATATAGGTTAGCTTTGGTTAATTTTAATATAACAGAAGTAGCAAAGGGATAGGAAGGTGACACATGCAGTAGCAGATTTTGGATACGTAAAATGAAATGGGCAAAGTTCATAAGTAGTGATTCCAGTAAGAAATCCCAGATTATGATTTAATAATTTGTTAGTCCAATTTTTGTAAATGTAAATTAGGCAATGTGAAAAGGATGAACATTACATGGTGAACTGATTGAACCTGAGAGCTTGCAGCTCGAAAGGGGCAGTTTTGCAGTCCAAAGTTTGTCTGACTACTTTGTGAGGCAATTCAGCGTAAGCTGAAAAGTTACTAAACTGCCAGGAAACAAGTACAAAAATAAAAATCAGTGGTTTTCATCTGGTTTAGTGAACAGAGCTGGTTCACCAAAGAGTTAGATGAGAGCTCAACCTGGCAAAAAAGGGACTGCGCAGCCAGGACCACATGGGAATGGAACTACCTTTTTTGGCAGCTGTTAAGATGTCAGACCAGCTCAGTCCACCTGATGCAACTGTACCATAAGTAGGAACTGCACTGGGTGCTTCAAATCATTTGTCTTTAAAATCCACTAAACCTATCATACTTCACCCTGTAAATACATAGATACAGATATCACATGAAAAGGAGCAGGGTCACATACAGAGAAGAATGTATAGGTACTACAGAAACAGTAAGACACTCGCTTTTTAGCCCAAGATTGTCATTTATTTGAACTGTTTCACCCATCCTCATAATAGAGAAACTCTGTAAAGACTAGCTCGCTAAAAGCAGTAAAGCTCATACCACTTACCCAGATAGCTATATAAGCACCTACAGGTGAAAGTAGTAACACGCTGTGTCAATTATTCCTGGTACCACCTGTAAATCAAACAAGACATTTTGCAAAAATCACAAAAAAAAATTTTTTTAATTAAGTGAATAAACTTTAGATCTTAGCTGGTTTCATAACTTAAGATTTTTAATTTGGTCACCTGTAAAGACTTTCTGTAGTGTATTTTTGTGTTTTCTCAGAATCTCACGGTTGTGTGGAAGCAGCTAAGTACAAAGCAAATACATAACCATGCATCATTAATGAACTAAATTTTAAATATTCACTAGAATGAGAGGTATAATAGACTGTTTTTTAATTCAGTCCTGCCAGTCAAAAGGATTTGCAGAGAAAAAAATTTCTTACTCCCTTTTGAAAAAAAATCTTAGGAAGAGATGATTGCTCCACAACTGTGTCACCGTTATATGAACAACCAGCTCCTGCACATTTATGATACAGCTAGTTCAGTACGTGTTCATTTAAAGGTTTTCACCAAACTACAGCATATAGAGAAACAATACATTTTTCACAGATTTTTTGTTTGTGTTTAGTTAGTCTTTCATATACACAGATTAAAACATGGCCTTGCTTGTACACGTGTATGACACATAATAAAACATAGGCTGGCCCTTCTCAGGCATCACCACTGTCCCAGGAATAAGCAGGACTGGCTAGGGTCAATCTGCATATCCATCAGCAACTCCCATGTCAGAAAAGAAAAAAGACAAGTCAACTACTCAATCCCAAGGAGACAGCCACAGGAGGTTAAGTCCAGGATGTGATTTCAGTCCATGAATCCTACTACCACATGGGAAAGAAAAAAAAAAAATCAGGCAAGCTTTTCTCCAGCTTTTCCCCTATTAGCCGGAGCAGGAATCCCCCACTCATCGTGTTGCGAACTGTGAATCTTCCCCAGAACCCAACTCTCCCCAGGCCCTGAGGAAACTTCACTTCCCAGGTCAAACACACCCACAGAGCTGGCTATGTGCCTTCTAGGTATTGCATTCACAGCATCATAGCGCTTACAGCCCATTGTGGGGATAGGCAGAGACTGCTTTGTGCTTAATTTAATGCAACAGTCTCCTGCCTGCTCAATGGGAACTGTGTGGCTACTGCAAATATTTCATGTTCAGTCTATGGCAGGGGGGAGGGCAGAAGGAGGCTTTTCTCCTTTTTTTCTGAGACCTCATAACTTTAAGTGTGGATTCTGAGAGCTGAACTGCCCGTGGAGCCCAAGAGAAGAAACGTAATGATGAAGGAATCCTATTGCAGCAACAGCAGCACTGCCACATGGCTAACTAGCTGGAACAAATCACGCTATCGCTCTCCAGCCCTCTCCTTAAGACACAAGCAAACGTGGCTCAGCAGTAAGTTCTCCAAACCAGGGCTCCGGTTCTCAGATGGAGGAATTTCAAGGAAACTTTGCCACAGTCCTTTTAGGATTGGTCGGCTTGCTTATGAAAGTATTTCCTTGTCTTCTTTTCTCCCCCATCTTCATGCTTCCAAGGGCCTTCTCTGAGGGACCGCCTGCCAAAGCACTCTGAGATCATGCTGATAGGAATCAGAACAATCTTTTCAAAGCTTATTTCTCTTCAGCATCTGTACCACCAGGTCCATGCGCCACAGATAGGTGTTACTGGCCGTGCTCTTCTTTAGAAACTGAAACACTCAGTAAGTTTTTCAGCCTGTTTGGTGGTAGTTACAATCTAACTGTATTTACTCCAGACTAAGGAGGAGTGAAAAGGAAACAGCATTATATGATATGCAATGCAATTAAAAGAGGAGGCCCATTCAAGCAGTTTTCCCAAGCAATTTCCAACAATTCACATCTCAGCAATAAACCCCCAGCTGTATTAAAAGCCAGTCTTCATGAAACAAAGCTATGTCCAGCCTTATCAAAGTGCTGAACCCAATTTTCTGGAGAATTAAGCATTTCTGATATTTTATATATAAAATACATGGTTGGTTTTTTTTTTCACATGCACAAGATGATTGAGGTGGTCAAAAATGGGATATATACTTTTTTTAAGAAGAGTCTGTTATCAACCAAGGTCATTTGGGCTATGCCTGACTGGCACACAGAGGTTAGATCTTTCAGAGAACAGCAAGGCAGGGAAGTTAAAAGGGTTAAAGTCTTGAAACACAATCTCTG
Source organism: Aptenodytes forsteri (assembly GCF_000699145.1). Classification (NCBI taxonomy): domain Eukaryota; kingdom Metazoa; phylum Chordata; class Aves; order Sphenisciformes; family Spheniscidae; genus Aptenodytes; species Aptenodytes forsteri. The sequence continues at coordinate 634,601 of NW_008796063.1, forward strand.
TAGAAGTGACCCTACCCCAAGCTGTAGGAACCAAAGTAATATGAGCTGCAAGTGAGTTTTAGTCAGACTGATTGCTGTCTGTAAACATGCACCAAGGCACTTTACAATTTCATAATTTAATCATAATTTTAAAAACATTTTGTATTTTTCTTTAGTTCAGGTCCTGGAGTCAGGTGATTAAATGTCCAAGAAGTGCAGTGCACATGATGCAATTATGCTGAATAAATTGCCACTGAAGGCTAAAATGAGAGTTTCACTGGACATTGTGTTTAAATAAGAGAGGACTGCTAGATGCCACAGCCAGATAGAGGCTACAGTAGAACCAGTCCTTCCCAGCTGCCTTTCATACATGTCTCAGTGTTAACAGATATATTTAGTTCTTTAACGTGTCCGGTTAAAAAACTATGAGTCATGTGGATTTTGCTGAAAGATAAATGGTTATTATGCTGACCAAAGGGTGTGCCCTTCTCTGAGCTTTCAGCTTTGGGGTCCATGTTTATATGCTGCAAGCTAACTGCCTGTGAAATGCTGCACAGCACTGACGAGAATTAGAAGAGCAGGAAAACGGCAAGGTTTTATTGTGCAAAGTGGGTTCTAACAAAGCAGGTAACTCATCTCTGTGTTATTTTAAGTCCCCTACTTTTCAGGTAAGCCCAAGCATACTGCTGACCATTTCTGCTCAGACTTCCTCTGAGATTAACACCCCTTCTCTTCTTCTGAAGGGCTACATGAAAGAAAAGAGTGGTTTAAATACAATTATTTGCAGTCAGTGATGACTGTCTCTTACTTTTTCGTAACACCAAGAGGTTCATAGTGGCTTCTCTCCCCCTCCTCTCTTACTACACTTCAGAATAAGGAGAATACTCAGAATTAACTTTCTCTGCCTGAATAATGAAATCAAGGAGTTGCAAGTAGTTTTAGTAAGAGGAAGGAGGGGGAAACGGCTGCAGCTATAAAGAGCATTTGGAGGGCTGGAGAGATACTGTACTTCCCAACAGCTGCACTGCATCAAGGCAAACCACAAAATAGTTTTGCAGCAGCTCCCTAGAGCACAGTGGAAACAAAAGCCAGACAAGGCTGTTTTGGGTGGGGTTTTTTTTAATGGTGGAGGATAGGGGGGAGAAAGGAACAGAAAGCAAAAAAAACCCTGTGCCAATATACCACTGTGTATATGCTGCTGTAAATATATAGGTAGCTGGCAGTAGTGCACATCATCAGATGTTACGCATTTTCTGTGATTTACGTGCTGAGTTTTTAGGGTGGAATTCATGGAGTAGTCCATTACAGTTTTAATCTACTAATATAAACATCAGCAAACATAAAGGAATATCTAAAGATATAGATAATTTTTATTTTCAAACTAGTGGCACTCTAAAGAAATTTCATTTAATTTACTAGTTACACCAGATTAAAACTAGTGTAAATGAGGGAAGCTTTTCTGTTTCCTTTCAGAAAACTAATGTCAGTTATTCTGATTGTGTCTTTAGTCTCCTCCTCTGACTCTCCTACAAAAATATAGACCTTGTTGTTGCAGTCAGAAAAAGATGCATTGATTATCTGTGGCATTGACTGTAGCCATTCAGATACTTAACTTTTAATGAGAGAGTTAAGAAAAATAACTCCTCCCCAGGACCTGAAAAACTTCAGCTGAAATCATAAGAATGTCTGAGCTGAAGTCCCGTCTCCCTCCCTGCCCCCATTCTTCAGACTGCACTTTACTTAAATAAACTATTTGGGTTGGAAAACATTCCTTAGGTCTATTCTGACTCATGATTTCTCTGCCGGTTTAGAATCTTTAAAACACCAGGCAACTTGTCAAAAGTTTTACTCTACCTAATCTGCTGGGGAAAGAAAGGCAGCTCCTCAGTTCCTTGAGCACAGGGAGCTCGGTCCAAACAAAGTCACCACTTTGGGTGATGGCTGTTGCATGACACATGAGGAGGGAATATGGGCTCTTTCCTAGATTTCCTAATTATGCTCTCAGAGGGACACAGGCTGATGCAGAACTGGCTATGAAGAACTCCCACTTTTTCTTTCCAGATTTTTTTTTTCCTTTTTTTAAAACAGATTTTGGGACCAATCCATCAAAAAGTAGCCTTCAACCAGTTCAAAAAAAAGGCTGACCACTCCATATAAACACCAACAGAGAACTTACGGTGTAACAGGGAGCGTTGTTCTGGTATTGATACTACAGCAAAACCATTATCTCATTAAGATTAACATGTGTTTACTTACCAAACAGTTCCATGAAGTATAGATTTAGGTCCTCCCTCTCATAAAGAGCACAACAAACTTCCATAGTTACACAGTTTTAGATGGAAACAGGTGTAGACCCATACAAACAATCGAATCAGTGGTTTATCGAATCAGTGGTTTCAGATACGTTTACATATCAACTGTGTTATTGTCTATGTGCACACACGCAGTTCATGTAAACTGCAAGCTAATACAATTTACCTTATTCCTTTAGGGAATAGAGATAAGGTAATCTCATTTTCTCACACAGATTTCTTCATCATGCTCAGAGACACTGATTGCAGCTCAGCTGGTGCCAGATCTTTTGTCAAACCACCTGTACGCAGTAGTTCACATCTTTCTTTGTGATTGCATTGTATACAAAGACTTGTGAAGACTGATAGGGCTTTGTGTTTCTTTTGCCAACTAGTGTGACTACAGAGTATTTTATTCCAAGGAACGGTGCATGCTTCGTCTGCCATCAAAGGGCACACAGTATGGTAAAGACACTATTCTAATACCTCATAGCAGTGGAAAACAAGAAAGTGAAGAATCTTCTGTATGGGCTGGAGCAAGTCAACCCACTTCATGTCCAGGACCTGCAGGTCTCTGTTATTAGCTGTTTAGACCCAGTTGCGTTAAGTAGCTCATAGAGAACAACCCAGAAATCAAGTGGAAAGTGATGCCCATTTCACTACAGTGTTTGCACCCACTCCCTGCAAACCCAGTTCTGTCTGCTAGTACAGCTCCTCTCATGCTCCGCCGCAGTCTTTCCCACACAGCACACTGCTCCTGCTTCCCTCACAGCTGGCACACAGCTGCAGCTCCCGGCCCATCAGGAGAGAGGCAGATGTTTGGTGCCAGATGAACAGCAGCCATTTCACAAAGCTCCTCACCTTCCCTTTGTCTCTTTTCCATGCTACCTGAGCACTACCTGAGTGAGCCTAGCTGCTTTCCCCACCACACAGCACCCAGCTTATTATACACTCATGTGCAGTGCAGAAAGCATACAAGAACCCAGGTTAGCTAATTATGGGACAAGTCCTGGAACATTTATTTATTATGGGGCAAGTCCAGGAGCTATGGACACTTCTGCAGTGCTGCTTTCTTTGAAAGGTGGTAATGTGAGTAGGACTGAACCTTAAGAACAAATTGTATCAGATACGCATACATACAGGTATACTTGGAAGACAGAAAGGTTGCCTTAAGCCATCTCCTGACCTCAGTCACAACCCCTCTAGGTCCCTCTCTGCACCTTTTTCCTGCATTTTGCCTTCTATCCCTGCATTGAAATACAAGATGTGTTTACATTCTGCCTACCCAAGAGACTTCTGTAAATCTCTGATCAGCATGATCATACAGCGAAATAGTTGTTAGCTGGCTCTCTGTAAACACACATACTGTTCAAATAAGGGCTTGAAGACAAGGGCTTCCTGTTTGCTCTTGTTCTTTTACAGCCTCACTTGACGGGTAAAGTCTCTGCAAGTGACAATATAATCCATTTTTGGCAAACTCATTAAGAAATATATGTAAGAAATAAAAAGAATAACTAGAGCACAGCCACCTTGCTGTGGTTCAAAGCTAGTGTCTCAGGCCCTCGGAACCATAATCAGCCACAAATTTCCCTCCAAAATGTCTTTAGAACTGACTAACATAGAGCTGGTCATCAAGACAGCATCTTCCAAGTGGCATTTTAATGGCCAGACACCTTCCTAGTGTGAAGAAGACTGAAAAGCTGAATTATAGTCACAATTGTACTCAGGCAGTGAGAATGCTGTTTCCCAACCTTACTCATAGTTATGCCAACTCAGTGATAAATGAGGCCTAACGTTCTGCTTGGTGGAAATATAAAAATTATATTCAAGGATGATATACAACAATGGTAAGCAGTCTAAAAGAAGTGTACAGGTGATAACTGAAAGATAGCTCTTCAACTAATAATTACTTGGAGAGATGTAATGCCCAGGTGTAGCTAAAGCTGAGTGAATAGACGCAGCACTAAAGGTTCAGACTGGCATTAGAGCTCAGCCAGAGTCTGCTTGGGCCAAAACATTAACACTTCTGTGTCAGTTGAAATTAAGGCACTAAAAGAAGAATATTTAGCACCATTGTTGAACTTCATATCTTCAAAGACCTGTGCCAGCATGAAACTATTAGCATGCACCACACATCTGTAAGTCATGTAAATGAAGGCTCTTATGGGCATTATGCAGAGGGAAAAGCAAGGACCCAGGAGGTAAATTGCCAGAGGTTAACTAGTAAATCAGTGGCTTCAGGTGATTTAAACGCTTGACTGCTGGTTTTATGGCAAATACCATCTTGCTGCCTTTTTACATAACTTGTATGCAAATGTTCCATTTGTTGCAGGACATTAAGAAATTATCTGGAAGCTTAATGGCCCCTTGAAATTATGAGATTCTAAGCTCTGTTAAATTGGCAAATAGGGGCTCTAACTAATCTGAGTCCGTTGACTATATTAATGACCTGAAAACTGAATATTGGTGTATGCAACATGTTTATCATGTAACTCATTAGTTACATTTTTGAATGAAATTGGATTTAACTGGTAAACCAAGGCACGGGAGGTAAAACAGCAAAATAAGTTAAAAACCAAGAGAAGAAAACTATGAAACTGATACTGCAGGGAGTGAATGTAAAGGTATTCTTCACTTTTCTCAGTCTAATTTTGGCAAGGATATTAAGAAGGGCAGCCAAAGTGCTGTCATTTTTAGTAGTGTGATTCTTGCACCAGTGAAATTCTCTGGTGTGCTGTGATAGATTCCCCCAGGTGTAAATGCGACCATTATTTAGTTCTGGATCTCTAGTAAGTGAGCCCCTGCTCCTTCTCTGACCATAGCTTAGGAGCAATTGTTACTTTGATGGAATAAGACCTGAGAACCTGAAATCCATGTAAAAATTGGTATGGTTTTATTTTTAATGAACAACTTTGCAACTGTCAAATGCAGTTCTGTGCACAAACAAATAACCTATAAGCTAGAGATTTATTTTTTTACTTAGAGAAAACAGAACTGAGAAAATAATATTGGTAGAAAGAGGATTGTAGGCGTAGGAAAAGAGGCTAATTGTGGGGAAACAATGAAGATATTAGGAGTAAGGATTATTAAGTAAAAATAATTTTCAGACATCAGTCTAGAGAAGGAAATTAGACTAGGATGTAGTTGGAGATGGTTGTTCCTTCTCACATATTCCTGTTTTTACCACAGATACTTGCTACCTCCTTTTAGTGTCCTGATAGTTTTCATAGGCAGGCTAACGCCTGTCTGGCATCTTCACTGCCAGTCCTGGAAGAAAGGGTTTCCCACCTCACCACCTTTAAGATATCCCCATCAGTCAGTCCAGGAACAAAGGCCAACAATTACAATACAGAATTGCACTCACTGAATATGGGATATCCCTTGAAAGGTGCTCTAATTTTCAGCAACCTTTCAATGGTAAGAAGTTTGCTTTGAAGTTTTTGATACAGAACTCAGCAGAACCTGGAATGTTTGAGGTCAAAGTATACTTTTTCCTCTATTCTTGACATACCATTCTTGACAAAAACCTTAGTTGGAAGAGAGAGAGCAAACTTAAATTTTCAGGACTGAAATGTAACAGTGTAGAAATGAATTTACAACAGGTTTTCTTTTTTACCAAATGAAACCCTAAAATCTTAATAGTTCCCAGGATTCCCCCTGTATTTTGGGTTAGAATGAGAAAATCTAGCTGCTCAAATTATGATGTCAGCTCTTCCATGCTAGTTACTGAGCAAGGTTTCCTTGTAAAAGCCTGAAGCATTGCCCTCAAACCCCTCTGATTCTTTTTTCTCCGCACTTCCCTAGTTGTTGTTGGAAGAAGTCAATCCAATGCACCAAAGCAGCAGAGACAGAGGCTCACAAGGGAAAGACTCAGACTCATCTTTTGTAGCTCTAATTCCCATGAATGCACCAGCAGATCAGATACCTGATACGTGATGTATTTCTTACCTATGTATTACATAAAGTCTTTTTATAATTCAGCATATCTCCTATAGTAGATGGGAAATATTGTTGTTCTAGATATGATCAGCAAACACTAATCAAAACCCACCTCCTAGGATAAAATAATCATATTTCTTTTAGCTAAATAAATTGGAAGTTTTCTCTAATTGTGAGTTGTCTTCTATTTCTGTTGAACTCTTTCCTTCTGTATTTCCTCAAACAGGGATGAAAGGAAACTCTACACTATTGTTTACGTTATCTGATTTTTTAAATCAAATTTGTGAATCATGACAATTTCTCATGAGCCAAGTTAACCTATGAGCAAATTAACCCTTGCTAATCAGGCAGAATGGTTCAGTTTCCACACAGTTACCCTGTTGATTTAAAATAGTAGCAAGCCTGCTGATTCCCTATTGCTGTTTAAGGAAATCCTAAGATACTATGAGTTGTATGACAAAACTCACTGTTCAAACAGTCTTTGCAGTTGATACTGCATAAACATCAAGAATGTCATTCCTCTTACCCCAAACTTGTCTTTGTGCATGAAAAAGACACAGCAAACTTGTGTATTCCCCTTCAGTAGAGCTCTTCCCTGCAATAGGGGCAGCAGTTCCAGCAACTTGGAAAGAGCTGAGAAATATGAGAGTCTGGAAACAAAGCAATAAAAGTTCAGCTGGGCAACTCCAGTCAGAAATCATCTGGAATGTGGCAACACTGAGTTGTAGGGTAAGTTATGGATTTGTAAGCAGCCAAGGAAAATTAAATTAACCCAAAGCAAAGAAAAAAAGAGAACTCCTGTGCAAGCTAAGATACACATTCTCTGGTGCAGTTTGCTTTTCCCTTTGTTACCACTCAGACTCCTCTGATGATCAAGTATCTGTACAGTGAGGTTGGAGTTTGCATGTGATGAACAAGTAAATCTTGTCCTGAGCCGATGATGCAGAAACATGATAAGGCCTGAATTTTGAACCATGCATCTACCTAAGCTAAAAGCATCAAATTCTTAGAGTACAAGGATTTAGAATATTAGAGTATTAGAATTTATAAGTACAGAATTTTAGAATATTAGAGCTTGCAAGACTGACTATGCTGACCTGTCTGTATAGGCACAAAAATTGCAAAGGTCTTGGGCACTTGGACACAGCTGATGCTGCCACTGCAGAACTAGAGTCTGAGCACCAATGAGAGCACAAACTGCCTCAACGTTTGAAATTAGAGATAAAAGCATGAGTATTTAGTACAGAAAATAATGAACTAAGGCTCATGTAACTCTCTCACATTCTCTATTTGAATGCAAATTGCTTCAAGCAATACTTCCTAAGAGCATTTAAACTGAGATGAAGTTTATAAACCAACTCTGGAGGACACACATGCAGTTAGGCTGCATCACCAGTAATACACAGCAGCTCTCAGAAAAGCTGAAAGCTGCCTTTGTTTGAATGTCTCTCAGTTTCATGACAGGGATATGGAGGGAGGCACATTTCACTTCCAGCAAAAAGATTTACTTCATTTCATGAAAATAGTATGTGATTTGATGGCTGAGAGAGAGTTTGGCTTCAGCTGGCTGCATAATCCAGTCCAAATCTGCTAGGGATATAGCAGAAGAATGGATATAGCTATGTGTTCTCTCATAAAGGGTGATCTTTTCATTTTCAGTTTAGTCAAATGGAAGGCAGCTTGAATCAGGCTTGTATCTAGCTTGCTTTGCTCTCATGCGTTTGAGGGTACTGTAGGAGGCATGACCCCGCCCCTGCTTCTTCTCTATAGCAATTTTCTAACACAGAGACACCATCCTCTGTGGTTTGAAACCTTTCAGAGTAGCCTTCCAAAAGCCAAAGACCTGTTAAATGTTAATTACTCACTTAATTAGCCAGTCCGGTTTGTTTTGGAAGCACTTTAACCCTTTGTTGGCTTGTTCCTTTTCCATTCTATGAAATGGAAATTATTTCGGTACGAATAATTTAGGAAAACATTTTTGTTTTCAATTTGAATAATCTCTGATGTGATTGCAGCCTGTGGTCCCAGTCCTGCGACTGCTGCAGGAGAGGCTGAGCAGCTGCTGAATCACACCTCCTGAGGCTATCCAGGCTACTTAGGTTGCAGCCCCAAATTATCCTGAGAGGGCATTGCACTCTATAGGGGCTGTGCAGGGAATCCACACAGCTCATGCCCTTGAGCCTTGCATCATAGCATTCCTTTTTAATGCATGCTCTTCTGTACACTACCTGTGGTCACCTCAGAGCAGGGCAGCCTGCTCACTCGTGGTATAGCCCTACTCTACACTGCTACCTTTCTTATAGGGCAGCATAGCATCAGTTCCACTGAGGACCATGCTAGGCTCCCAGAGCTGTTCCTGAGACAAAACCTGTTGGGCTTCCTGAAGTGAATCCACTGAGACTCTCCAGTGTTTTAGGACTGAGGCCTACATGCACACAGAAATTTCACCAAGACATCCCAGTTCTTAACCATTCTTTCTGTAATTTCTTACATGATAAAAAAGGAGTAACTACAGAAATATATTATCATTTGTAAGAAAGCAGACGTTTGTACATGCATTTTCCATCTGGAGGTCTTCTGTCCAAATCTTACCCATACCCCCGACTGAGCACCTTGTTTTACGTCACAAAATAAAAAGCAATTTACAAATGAAAATATTTTCCCCTGTGTCTGTTTACCAAAATCAGGTCAAGCTCAGAAAGTTTAACCATTCTCATGTACCACCTGCTCAGTAATATAGATTCTGTAGACATGTTCCTGCCTTTCTCAGAGTCCCATGGGTATACCTGCCAGGTACACTAGTTTTCCATTTAATTTTTCAATGGCAGTTTCAGGCATATTCTTAACTACAGACTTTTCCCAAGGAAGATCGAGAAGAAAAAAAGTAAACTTTTTGAATCTGCATACTATATAGGAAATAAAAATTCTTTTAAATACACAGACTCAGTACTGACACCAGTTATGGAAAATAAATGGGTACGATTGACCTGTCTGTTTAAAGAACCCAGCTTTCTTCCAATCCTATGGGGTTTTTTTTCTTTCACAAGTCCTTTGGGACCCAAGAGTTGCTTTATCAGGTCAGATCAAAGGTACATCTAACACAGTGTTTTGTCTCCGACAGTGACCAATAGCAGACATTTAGGAAAAAAACCTAGAAGAGGTAGTATTTTATTAAAATATTCTCATTACCTTTAGCTTCTTATGGTGCAGCAACTCTCACTCTCAATTTGCCCTTAGCAGAGCTTCAATGAGTCCACTGATTTATTGCTTAATGTTTCAAATATCTTATTAAAATTTCATACATGAAAATATCATCCTGTAAAAAAAAGTAGAGTACACCGTTACAGCAAGGGTGCTTATCATCTCACAAGCCTATGTAGGAATATACCAAGCCAAGGATTGGCAACCATTTTCAAAGAGTGGAAAACCATGTAGGAGGCAGAATGGAGAGCTACCACTTTTTATGCATTAATGGTACTTACTAACAAGGAAAGTTAATACTAAGAAGTTATTTTGTGCTGAAGAGTGTCAACAACTTTCAGCAAACATATTTTTGGTCCAAAGGCATGACAGACCTCGGTAAGGGAACACTTACATTCTCTCTATTTGCCTGCCCATTGCATCCCCCTGTAACTCCCAACCTTGTAGCCCACTTCAGTGCAACTGATGGAAGAAGCACAAGGATAATAAGATTCTGCAAGTTTCATGAAACTGGCAGGCAGGTAGAGGGAAAAACCTAAAATCAGCAACTCCAAGAAGGAAAGGCTGCAGTGGGAGTCAGAGCCTGTCCAGTTTGGCTTACCAGCAGGCCACTCAGCACAAATATGCTGGCCTGTTTGGGGCTAGCCCCAGCATGGACTGCCTTTTGCCCAGCTGATAGTTGTACAGGAAGGAGCTGAGCCTACTGAGAGGGAGCAGGTATAGAGGATGTGAGAGGGTAATCTGGGAGAAGGGAGGAGCTGACATTTTTAGGATGCATGCCACATCTACCTGTAAGGTCTATTGGTTACACCACTCATGGAATCACCTGGGTTTTTTTACAAAACTACATGCTGTTACAATGAACAATGACCTATTAATCATTATTAAATGCTTTTAACAAAGCACAACCAGCTTTAAAAATGCTTGTAGGGAGAAACAGCACCATACTGCATGCCATTCATTGATTCTACCATTTAAAAATGGGAACACTGTGGTGTACAAGTAATTCTGGGACACAGCAAGATATTGCACTCAGACAAGCCTTATATGAGTGATTGCATCTGCAAAGATTTCACATTTGCCTCTGTGTGACATGAGCATATGCCATGAGTCCTTGTACTCAGATGCTCTAAGATTTTTTCCTAGTCTGCAGCCAATCTTGTTTGTCCTTCCAGTGAATGGGGAGTAGAAAGTTGTGGGAAGGACATCCGGAAGTAATCAGCATGCAGATGATATCCTCTGCATCCTCCCTCCAGAATGAGGGGTTCTAACTACACATGAAACAGAACAGACGTCCGTCTGTAGCTGCTGTAGGAGATGAAAGCTTTTCAGGCCTGTGCAGAAGGTTTTTTTTCTCTGCAGGATAACAAGGGGTGAAAAGTTTTAAAGTCATGGAAAAACCTGGACTGACAGGGCAATGTTGTTTCTGAATCTTACTGATAGCTGCATGCTGCCTCATTTTTCAAAGTAGGATTTAGATGCATTTGAAAGCTACACCCACTGCCTGTGGGAATTTAGCTGCTTCAGAAGCTAGCTTCAGCCATGTGCAGTGACTGAAACAAGCCTTCACTTGCACTGCTGCTTATTTGCGACTGTCAGCATGCATACCAAATGGTATCCATATAATGAAGGATCAGGTTGAAGGTGCTTCCTTCATTGAGACAGATTTCTTTCCATTAAATCATCAGTTACGTACTCTTTGTTGTAGCTGGAAACTATCCCTTAATATGGAAAACTACCATTTATTATTACATTCATTGAAACTCAGGACCTGAAGATAACAAAAAGACTGATTATTTTTCCACCTGCTATAAACAGTTCCAGTTGTGGGTTCTTTTGGTGTTTTTTTATTATTATTTTTTTTTATTCTAACTGTGTAGCAAACTTTTTCAGTAGTTAATTTTGAGGTAAGGTACCAACGATTTGACGACCTGAAGAACAAAGACTGATTATTTTTCCACCTGCTATAAACAGTTCCAGTTGTGGGTTCTTTTGGTGTTTTTTTATTATTATTTTTTTTTATTCTAACTGTGTAGCAAACTTTTTCAGTAGTTAATTTTGAGGTAAGGTACCAACGATTTGACATTCTCCCATAATATTGCCTATATGATTTTGATTGCTATAATAATTGTATCAAGTAATAACTAGAGCTTTATATGATACCCTCCACAACCTTCTGGGCAAATACATTTTCACACAAACCAAATACAACCCGTGATCATGTTTGCTTATTTGCAATTACTCCACTGATCTCTACCTCTTACATTTTCCAGTGCTTATTTTATTCATGTACTTCTGAGTCCTTGACCTTATCACTCCCAAGCCTGTTGAGAATGTGAAGGAATGGATCTATACCAATCCGCTACAAGTGATGTTCATTGCATTTTCATTTTTCTTTTCTCTGTCCATGATATAAAGAAAATTCTGAAAGTCCCCAGGCGCTGAGGCCCTGTAGCTGTCACTTCACAGTGCTATGCCATAAAGATGCAACGGAAGCTTTTTAATACTGTTATTTGACCTCCATTTCAGCAATATGCTGATTAACAGTGGTACAAGCTGGGTATACCAGAACACACTGCCACAGCAGAGACTTACCAGCTTATTTAGAGTCTGTCTACACATATCCATTAATATTTGTGTTCATATAGAGAAAGCTCACCAGCATTACTTTAATTTGCTTTTACTAGAATTTACTGAGACTGATGATCCTTTTAAAAGGACTGCCTGCCTTAATTTTACCTTGCCTTCTGTTTTTGATGAGAATCTTGTGTGCCTTAAGCCAAAATTCTAAGGTTGACAAACAGAGTGGGCCAAAAAAAAAGATGGTTAAAGCAGAAAAAAGTCAAAAATGCTGTGATATGGCTTAAATACTTGTGAGATTTTCCGAGCTTGTGAGTTTTACAACTATGGTGAATACTGGCGTGTCTCTGCTAGTACTGAAGTCAATGGGAGTTTCCATTCCATTATCTGAGTGAGAACAGAATCAGAGCCAGTGTGGAGGGCTGTCTATAACAGCCGTGCAGACTTATGGCTTTATTAAATGGAATGGAGGTGAAGTCCAAATGGTCTTAAAAAATTAGTTTTAAAATTAGCTTTCAGATGTAAAGTAAGCTAGCATATTAATAATTGTGTTATTTTATTGGATGACTTTCAGTGTCATAGAGCAATAGATTGAGTTGATAATGATCTTAAAAGTAGTCTATGTGTCCTGAGTTTACTTAAGCTTGATAAATTGGTTTGGCTCCAGTAATGACCAACTGAGCCTTCTATCAATACGTGGACTAAAACTTTGTTTTGACCTCTTCAATTCCTAAATATGTAACCTTTAAGGAACAAAAAAGAAAAAAAAAAAAAAAAAGATGAAAAACAGTATATACTTTAAATAAGTAAACACCACCCAGAAAGCTCACTGACTGCCACTGCAGAAGTTTACCACGTTTGAGAAGGATAACTAGACATCTCAGTTTCAGTGGAGAAGCCTTGAGCAGTGCTCTTTTTGCCTTTACTTAAGTATAATCAAGGAAAATTTTCCATTAAATTTGTCTACTTATCCCTTCAACAGCCCTCCCCCATGGGCTGCTGAGCTGCTCTCTGCCTATCCGTTATTCCTTTTCGGGAATCCAAGACCATTGCTCCTGCTGCGAATAAAAAATGATGATTTATTTAAAGTGTACACACCTACTGGGGAACAGGAACTAAAGGAAGCAGCTGCCATAGCTGTTCACATAGAACCTGTTTGTTTCTCATTAAAAGTCAATTTGCTGGACTACTTCTCAAAAGCCACTTTAAATGATTCTGAAAGAACTGCCTTAAAATATCAAAGAAGTATTAGAAGTCAATGGCTATGAGCTGTTTGCATAAAGAACAGTGTTCCTGCTTCCATATAATTTACTGGCACTCTACAGACTCCCTCTAAATGATGATCCATGGACCAGCCAAGCCATTCATGACTCTATGTACCTGTGCCATGCTCTTAGATCTCTGTATACCCTCAGTCCTACATGGGAACAGTGTCCTTACCACAGGAGCTCAGCATACCTGGCCCTTCAACACAGGGTGCAGAGGACTGGTGGAAGCTCTTTGCACTCTCTCGTCTCTCCTTGGGATTTTCCTGTAAGAATATAGCACAAGTTTTGGTTTGTTTTTTTTTAACTAAGCATTCAGGAAGAAAACAGCAAACATGAAACAATGAATTGCAGTGAGGGGGATACACCATACTGTTTCTATATTTTCTCCACTGACAGAGTATTAGTCTCCTTGTTATTCAGAGCAAGGTACTAACTATAACCAAGCTAAGATGTGAAGTGCAAAATCATAAACAGTTTTATTAAAGCTAGCTCTAATCAAGCTGATAAGTCTACACAGGAGACACGAAGTAGAATCTACCCAGGGTTCAGCTTAATGCTGCATTAAATCGTATAGACCCTCATACCTCTATGTATCCTACAAAAGACTAAAGCACTGTGCTACAGCCAGATTGTGTCACTTAACTGGCCCCAGCACTCAAAGGAGTCCCACCAGGAAACTACTTCCCTAATGCAGCTTTGTTGCTCATCCTTTACTGCTATATAGTTGGGCATGTATCCATTATCTGAACAAATTTGTGAAGCTTTGTGTTGGAACACACGTAAAGAAATCAATAATTATTTGCACCAACCACAAATACTGTGGCTCTCCCATTCATATCAGCCTGAGAACTGGGATCTGAGAGCACACTAAAACCAGTTATCCACCTTGGGGTATGAGATTTGGGGACAGCCTAAAAAGATGCAGATCTTTCTCCAAACTCTGGCATTGCTCTGTGTTTTCTTGTAATATGGTACTGGCCAGACAGTATTAAACTGTTTGGCTGGATAATGGCTCAATGGTTGGCTGATAAGTTTTGAAGGAGTAAGCAGGGCAAATGCTTCCCAGTGTATGTATTAAAAACAGTTATATTTTTCAGAATTTTAGGTCTGCATTCTAATGAATTGTTCAAAATGATGAGAAATAAATCTGCTTTGACATCACCTGGAAACTCATCTCTTTCAAAGCTTGCCCTAACAGCAACTTTTCCAGAGGTTATTTTTTATTACCATCCGTTTCAGTTTAAACTGTGCCATAGGCATTACTGGCTTCAGTGTGAAATAGTTCCTTTAAATAGATATGATCCAAAGGGAAAATGAGTTCTTAGATGTTTCCTTGTTAAAGCTGACTGATCAAATAACTTCTGGTATGCTAATGGCTCCAAAAGCTGTTATGTTACTTCTGTTAATTTAGGAGTCCCTGCACTAATAAAGATATTTGCATAATAGCAACCATTTGCAATAATTGCATTTTAAGGAAAACATATTTTCCAAGTTCACACTATAGATCCAAATTCACTGAGCGCTCCCTTTTTTGGAAATATGTTGATTCTTTCCCAACTTTCTAAGATTACTTGTGCATGCTTAGATAGAGTAGATGAGCAATGTAGTCTACCTTCACAACAGAAGCTGTGACAGTATCTGTATGATAAAGATACTTTGCAGGAAGATCAACTTAACAACCCTTTGTCACTTACCCTAAAATCATTTGGTGTTGCTTGAATTAATGCTGATGGTAGAGAGAAAAAGAGATTCCTCTTTTTCCTTCTTCACCTTTCCTCAAAATATGGAGGAAGACTACAGATAAGTGTTAGTGAAGAAAATGGCCAAGGGCTCCATAGGTTCTAAAGGTCAGGTATACATCTGAGACTGTTATGTCCAAGCTGCCGCTCCTAGAGAACTTCAGTTACGGGTTTTTCAGCATAGTGGTTTGTTGAAAAGAGACCTGTAGACATGGGAAAAGAGCCATACCAATGAATTATTATTCTGTATCTCCTTCTCTTTTTTTCTAGGGAAGGGCATCCTTACCCATGTGCACCAATCCTGAAATGGCTGGAGCACACCAAGAACTTATCTCTTCCACAGCCTAGAAGCTGTAGTTTCATACTGTCTCAACAGCTCTTGTGTGTTGCTGAGCTTCTGGCTATGTCTCTCCCTCAGCCATTTGCTTTATGGTAGAAGTGGCAGCTGAAAATCCATGTCTTTGAGGGGGGGTCCCTTCTTTGGAGTGGAGGCTTGTCTTTCCTCTGTGAAACTTCATGGGTAGGATGGAGGGGAATGATGGTTTGGTTTAGTTTGGTTTGGTGAGGATACATGTGTCCACATTCTTGTGTCATCGGAGTATTCCATTAGTAGAAAAGGGCTATCATGTCTTGAAAATGTACATAAAAGTAGGCAAACAACATTTGTCTGACATTATATATATGCAATTACCCCAGATTTTGTCTCAAAAGAGTCTAAGTACTATTATAAGCAGGCAATAAATGTTCTCCTGATGCAGCAGAGTCAAAATCCATTTGACAAAATGAAGAAAAACTCTGGCTATAAAGTCAAATGATTGATTTCAAGGGATACGTTTAAAAAAACCCAACACTATTCACTGGAAGTGGAGGTATCAGGAAATACTCGAACTTGAGCCTCAGTGCTTTGGGTCTAATGTCAATCATTATTTCAACTTGTTTGAAGGTCACTGAGCTATTGTAGGTTTATGCTGGCATAAACTTTAGTTAACTTTGCTGCCCAGGTTAATTTTAAATTCTATTTGATTTAAATTGATACCATTCACATGAAAGATACAACCTGAAAGAGTACTTATGTACTGTTTATGCCATATACTTGTATTGCAATGTTTCAATATATCATCATCTGCTGGGCTCCTATTTTGCGGTCAGACATATTTTGTTAGATCACCTTTTTCTAATGCTGATGGTATTTTTTTTTAGCCAAACTACAGGTTTAATTCCACATGCAGTTTAATTCTGTGCGTTGTCATGCACGTTATCCATTTCATCGGCACTCTTGATAGCTCGGGAATGTCCCGTACGTGGAGGCAGCTTCAGGCAGGCTGTTCAGCCTGGGTAGGGCGGGCTCTCCCTGACACGCGTGGAAGCGTGGCACAGGGCTGCTGTTTTCGGCGGTGCCCGGCGCTGGCAGTGCCCCTGGGACACAACCTCTCTGGGGTCCCCCCTCAGATGGACACCCATGTCCAATCTTTCCCATGCTTTCTGTACACGTCCCCCCGAGGGCAGCTTACAAACAAGGGCTGGGTACACCCCCTGCATCTCCCCAAAGACAGGCTGCGGGAGAGACGACCCTCTCCGCTCAGGGGTGGGCAGGAGGCGGCGCGGTAGGGGGACTAGGCTGTCAGGAGGCCGCAGCCCCCCCCCCCCCCCCCCGCCGCGACGCCCCCGCCAGCGCGGGGGCTCGTTGCGTCTCGCTGGTGTGTCTGAGCAGGATCCGCCTGCTTGGCGACCCACATCCCAGGGGCTGGGGGAGGGAAGGGGAGCGAGCACCGCGTCCCGCGGCGCCCTCCTCGCTCCTTCCGCCCCGGAGAGGGGGGCCCGCTCTGAGGCGGGGCTCCCATTTGCCTTCGCCATT
>NW_008796063.1:652773-653550 GCF_000699145.1 Aptenodytes forsteri
GCGGCCGCCGCGCGCCCATTGGCTGCGCCGCCGCCGGTGACTCGGAGCTCCGGGACCCTCCTGCGGTATAAATGGGGCGGACGGGGGCTTGATTAATTTAGCATCCCGGGCAGCAGGTTTCTGCTAAGGTTGGAGTTACTCCTCAAGACTGTATGCCTGCGTCCCATAGGTAATAGCTAACCACCGACCAGGGACTCTGCACCACAAGGAGTCTGCATGTCTTGCAACTAGACATGCTCAGCTTTGTGGATACACGGATTTTGTTGCTGCTTGCAGTAACTTCATACCTAGCAACAGGCCAACGTAAGTGCTTTTAGCTTGTTTGTGGCATGGGTGGTGTCAGGGGGTGGCTGTCCTACTCTCTGCGCTCTATCCAGACGTCTTCCGCACGGATGGTAGTCTGCGGGGAGCTGCAGCTTCCCAAGCTATAGAGACCATCTCATAAAACTGCCACCTCCGTCCCAGATCAGAATCTAGCTTTTTTTTTTTTCCCCTCAGAAATAGAAAAGGATGGCAAAAGGCCAACGAGATCCCCCCCCCCCCCGAAAAAAAAAAAAAAAGGCGGGCTCGAATCCAAAGGAGAATGCAAAGCCCTAATTCGAGCGCAGATGCTTAAAGGCGAGGAGGAGAGCGCTTACGGCGAGCGGGAATGCAGGCTGCACCCAGACTGCACTTTTGTGAGACTTCAGGCGCGCTTTCCGAAGCGGGGTGGCAGGAGTGGGAGAGCGGCGGCTCACCCCTTCCCTCCCGGGGGAGGGCGGGCGGGCGGCGGGCAGC
>NW_008796063.1:653643-654104 GCF_000699145.1 Aptenodytes forsteri
GGCACGCCGTGCTGCTGGGCGTCCCCCGACCCAGCCCGGCGGGGGAAAGCTGTTCGCGGCTCCCCGGGTGGTTCTCCATACACTGAGCCCGGCCTCCTGGGGGTTTCCGGAGAGGGAAAGACCGCACGAGGCAGGAGGAGGGAGGCAGGGAAGGAATATTGCTTAGCTCTAGTGCGAAAAGGGAATGGGGCTCCCCGAGGGTGCAGCGCGGCTCTCGGCCACCCGCTGGGAAGAGGATTTAGTGTCCCCCCCTCGCCGACGGAGAAGCGCAGCTTCCCACACACACACACACTGCGGTGGGAGAGAAACGCGCCCCACGCACTTGGCTGGGGGGGAAGCTGAGCCTTCCCCCTGCCTCCCTGCTGGGCAGCATCCTGTGAAGTCCCCCCTTAGCCCCTCGCCCTCTGCAGGACTGGCTTTGACCTGGGGCTTGGCCGCGTTCCGCGTTCGAGGAGGGAGGG
>NW_008796063.1:654291-713368 GCF_000699145.1 Aptenodytes forsteri
GCGGCCGGACTGAGGCCTGTCCCGGCGTACCGGGGCCGCCCCTCCCGGGACATTCCCCGCCCCGGCGACGGGCAGCGGTGGCGGCGCCTTCGCGAAGGCTGAGGAGATTAAGAGGTTCGTGTGGGGATCCCGCCATACCGACCGCCCCCGCTTTTCCCGAAATAAGATAGTGTAGCCGCCAGTGTCACCATCACCTGGGGGCAGTAATGTTTTTAATTCTATGTTGAGTTAGTATAGGCAGGCGGGGTTTCGCCGTGGTATTTCAGTGCTTTGTAGCGTTCAGCACTTCAGTATTGTTACCTTTTTGCTGGACTGTATGAACCAACTGAATTTAGTGTGGTCATACATTGCCAAAGTGACACTGTGGAAAAACACCCAACAACTCGTTAGTTAGTAATAATGCCAAATTGCTGGCATTAAAGTGTGATGTGAGATGTTTTTACCATGGTAAGTTTCAGCCAAAATAGATTTTTAATTGCTTGAAATTCAGAAAACAGATTTTTGAAAATTAGTATCTCCAACTAATTAACAAGAGCGTACTTAGTAGTAAATAACATACAGAGAGAAAGTTAATTGCTATTTGGTGTTTAATAGTGTCAAACTGTTCTCTATTATGCACTATGACATTTTACAGGGAATTGTGGAAATAGGTATGTTTGGGTAGAACCATTCCCCATAAAAAGTGAGATGGGGCCATTTACATTAAAATTTAAGATTACTCCTACAATTTAATATTTTCACATGTGTCAGCCTGTCTGGGTTCATTCGTCTGTTGCATGTACACATATGTGAAAATATGTATGTACATTTTTTTCCATGGAGATATGTTTAAGCGTATTTAGAGCAGCCTTATAGAAGATATCTGCCTTTTTACTGTATCAACCATATTACTTGTTTTAATTTCATTAGCAAGTCTGTTTTGAATTTGAAATACATAGCATTCTCACCTGTGAGTCTACAGTTCAAGATAATCACCTTAAAAGTGAGAAATTACATTAAGAAAATGTTTCTTGCATTAAGAAAATCAACAAAATAGCATTTGGATTTAAAAGCATTGAAATGTAAAACTTGTAAAATAACTGAATCCACACTCTAATTATCTCCTTTTTTTCTTTCCCTTCTTTTTCCAGATGTGAGTGAGGTCAGTATGATTATTTTTTATCTAATATGTAACACTCAACTTCAGTTAACAGGCTAGACTACTTTTTTGAGCCAGCATTATTAACTAATGTTAATTCCCAAGATGATCATGGAAAGATACCGATTAAATCCTGAAGGGACTGCCTGGAAAGGTACCCACCCCAATTTCTCAAGTGGGACGGCCTTTTTAAGAGACTGCCTTCATAGGTGTAAAGGCTATGAGGGGAAAGTAACGGAGCAGTGGTGTTTGGACATTATAGCTAGCAGTTTGGATTGGAGATCACTGTACTTTAAAGCCAGTCTTCCAGTCTAAATTTCGTTGCACAGAAGGATTATGAAAGAACTCAGGTGTGACTTTTTTATGCCAGTTTTGTAGGCTGTAATAGGTATAAAAATGTCAGTCTTCAACAGAATGTTCTAATGTAGTTACATGTATCTTTGCTATATAATCAACTCCTAGCCTTCATAGTAATATAAAACCATAGGGCATACTTAAATATACTGTACTGAGAAAAATTATAGTTATGTAAGAAGATGAGTCTAAGTTTGTACATTGTTTTAGTTTAAAATATTGGGAGAAATTGTATCTTCTTTTTAATTCTCTTCTTTATTTTTTTCCAGGCATCTGCAGGGCGGAAGGTAAGCATTTTTATTTTTCTTGTGTGGAAATGGAGATGATATCAGCTATTCTTAGGCAGATTAATATTTTGTTGAACATTGGATGAAAGGAAAACTGACTACATTCATTATTTCCAGTGTTCCCTGAGAATAACAGTAGCACTGAGATAAGTAGGAAGGAAAAAGGAGGGAACAATGGTGCAACATGTTAACACCAGGGTAAATTCAAATACTGGATTTAAGCTGCCTTACCCAAGGGCAGAACTAAGCCTACCAAGAACTAAACTGCATCAAAGTAGCATTCTTGTTCAATGAGAGTTCCTTTGGAAAGATTTACATGAATTGAACAGTACAGCAATATCCATACAGGTCTAAAATGCTAGATAGATTCTATTTTATTTCTAAAAGTCACTACTATTAAATTAGAGCCAGTTATTCAGTAGAGACTAAAACCAACTTTGCAAGTACTTCTGTGGACCGTGCAGTGGTACTTTTAACTGATGTAGCAGTGACAGTGACTAATCTATTTCCAGTGGCTTATTGTGGAAAAAGAGTATGCTGCCTGTGGAAAATAGCTCTCAGATCTGTATGTGCAGTCTTCTTTCCCTTCTTCATGTACACTAATTACTTTTAATGTATCTGTTTCCCTGTATCATCCTGGAAAATTTCCATGGTAACTCATTAAGTTTTATTTTCTTCCAGCAGGGCCCTAGAGGAGACAAAGGGCCACAGGGAGAAAGGGTAAGGAATTAGATTGACGTTCATTTATTTGTGACCTTTGAACAACAGTTGTTGGAAGACCAGTAGGAAAAAAAGAAATTTAGGCATTGATGTGAGATTAAATGAATGTACCTGTAGAATCTTGCATGTACAATTTCATTAAAAAGAAAACAAGTTATCTATGTACCAAATTCTGCCCCGGCAATACCTCACCAACCTAATTATGGTCATTGTGCCTGAGCAGATGTGGTTGAGTTCAGATGGCAGCCTAGGACTCCAAGTGATGTTTTGAAAAACCTTTTTCCAACTGCCCACAGTGGAAATAGTGCATGAAAATGCAGAAGGGAAAGCTGACGCATGAAGATGTAGTCTTTGAACAGTATGGTATATGGATAAGCTCTCTACATCAAACCCAAATAGACAAAGCTAGCTTATCTGTGCCTCTAAAGATGGCTTGAAAAAGCTCTCTTCTTGGCAGCTAGGCATTTGTCATCTACCTTCTATTAGTCAAAGCGGATATTGTACTGTTAAAGACTACTGTAAAAGTAACCATAAATAAGGACAGTTGAATAGTTTAATGGTAATGTTCATTCGTATTGCTGATACCTGCTTTTCTGATTTGCTTCTGCATCATTGCTGCTTTTTGTAAAGTGGTATTCTGAAATTCACATCCTTATCTGGGCAGTGTATAGTTACCGTGTCTTTTTCGTATCTTCTGAAAATGTAAATGCCATAGTACTGATAGGTAGCACTGAAGATTTCTTAGATCATAATATGCTGACAAACATAATGGGAACTATTAGGAAGAGTGTATCTGTATGGTCAACTGGATATTTGCTTTAGGCTACCACTAACTAAATTTGTTTAATGAAATTAAATACATGCTTTGTCCTGAAGGCAGCAAGCCTAATCATGCTCCTTTAGAAATCCGTAAGACTTCTATTATGGATTTCATCTAGCACTGAACTGGGTCCAAAATACAGACCAAATGAAATACCTCACCTCAATTGCCACAACGGCAAAACTTGACCAGCTTTGTGCATTGAGGATGAAAGAATGTAAGGGCAAATGTTGCTGGACTGAACACATGTAATTTCAAGCTGTTGTGAATGAAGTTATGACAGTGGTAGCAGAGTGACAGTATCAAAAAATCTGTAGAAGAGCACTGCTTTATTGTCATTGAATTTGCAATTATACCAGCAAATAGCCTAGACTGATTAAAAACTGGCCTTTGACTTACTCTGGATCTATGTTAGTTTGTACCAGTAGGGCTGACCTCTGCCAATCCTCAGCTGGTCAAATTTTAGGCTCTCACTAACAGAATCTGGCAGGCTGTGTGGGTCCACATGGGTCACTTGGGGTTCATGGGTCCAAAATTTGGTCGCTTAAAATGAAACTTCCCAATTTGGAGGTTACACTTTGGTAGCATAGATCCAATATTGCCCCCATAAATCTTCTCAAATTTGAAACTACAGTAAATATCTGATACGAGGTGTGGCAAGGCAGTGTAAATTCAGGCTATGCTTATTTTCTGAAGTTAGCCATTTATTGAAACTGCATATATAGCACTGCTGTAGTGTGTGCTGTAGGTGCCTGGTTGTTAATGAATTTATCATTTCAGAGATTTCTTTAGCCACTTCTAATGTTCACTTTATAATCCTCTTTTTGACTCTAGGGTCCACCAGGTCCACCAGGCAGAGATGGTGAAGATGGTCTACCAGGTCCTCCAGGCCCCCCTGGTCCTCCAGGTCTTGGCGGAGTAAGGCGTCCAAACTTTCTATTACTGAAACCGATAATCTGTGCTTTGTGACTAAGACTAAATGCATATGTGGTGGAAAACACTGATTTTGCATTGGAAACATTCTCTTGTGATCGGCAAGAAATTGATGGTCCCAGTTCCAGTGAAATTCTTCTTGTGATGTGTATTTTCCATGGCAAATTTGGATTCTGTATTCAACAGGGATTTATGCACAGGAGCAAATCAACCCTGTTAATTAGTATTAAAATTTATACAGCCATAATGTGTACGGATTAGGAATCAACTAAATGAAACCTGTGCTGTTAAGCAGATGGGGAAAAGAAATGGTACTTTGTGGTTGGGTTCAAGAGACAGCAACTGTATTGGAATAGGCTGAAGAAGACTACCCTTAAGCTAAACGTCCATGCTTAAAAGTCCTTCAGAATTTTAGAATATCTTCCTTTAGAATTTTTCATTTCTACCTGTATTCATGCTGCAGAACGTAAGTGGACTGTGCCACATTCACACTTTCTGCAGAAGTGTCCGTTGTATTCTCTGCAGAATGCTGGCTTTAACTCTTTGCTTGACTTTAGCTTGCACAGGGAGCATGAAGACATAGACAGTGTCATATTGATCAAGTTTAGTAAATCCTCCTGTGTGGAAGAATACTTTTTGCCTTCAATATGAATAGCAATAATTTATTTTCCTATTAGCAAACTCCAAAGTGCTTTCATTAATTTCTATTATTTTAATATGCTAATAAAACAAAACAAGCCAGAAAAGGATTTTTGATTGTGTTGCATAGAACTTTTTTCCATTTTAGTGAAGAGGGAAAATGTACTCTACAAAACTAGATGTATATTTGCCTACAAAACTTAAACTGATAAAAGATCAAAAATCCTGTGCGGTGTTTCTGAGGCTGCATGCTCCTCAGATCTCTTTGAAGCTGAAGGGCTCACCTCATCCGATAGTCAATCAGGGCTGGTACATGAATTTTACTTAAGCAATGAGGTGAAAAAATATGTATGACTTCCCTCACTGGAAATTAGGCAGAACGATTTGAGGGTTTCAAGAAAGTTTTCAATTTTAAATGACCACTGAGTTTACATTCTTAATTTTCAGTTCACACTATTGCAATGCCTCCTTATCACTACTGTGTAGATATTTGAGGCCATTGTGTGAAAGGGCCTTCCTAGTAAAATCAAGTTTTTCTGGAAACAAGTGAATAGAAATGTATTTATAACAGGGCCATGTTTACTGAGTTTTACTTACGCTGCTTTAACATACCATATAGCAAGTCAAATGACAGTTAGATGTAGAATGATAATTATCAATACTTTTTAAAGTAAACTTTTTAGTATTTTAATTTCAAACTTTTTATCACCTACAGAACTTCGCTGCTCAATATGATCCATCTAAAGCAGCTGATTTTGGCCCAGGACCTATGGTAGGTATATGATTTAGCACTTGATAACTTGCATAGATAACACGTTTAGTATTTTCCTTTGAGTCTAATCCAGCTGTATTAATGCAAAGCATAGTTTTAAAGTTAGTGTTTTGACCATATATTGAGTCAGACTGTAAACTGATCCTCTGATGTAGGACAATGTGAAGTGTTTGAAATATAGTCTTAGGACTTGAAATATAGTCTTGGGACTGTATACTTAACTTGAATATAGCACTACTGGGTCTTGTGCTTTAATTCTGTCTGTTGACCACACTTTTATGAATCAGTGAATCTCATAATCTGATGGCAGATAACACATGTACTTTGATATAGTATTACTTTACCCATATTGAGACAGAAGATTGTGTTTCAGGAATGAGATTGATTGTAAAGCTCCTCTCTAAAGCAGACATAGGTCTAGAAGTAATTCAGTATCTCAGCTCCAGTTGGTGACCATTCCTTTTCCTGTGGCTGTACAACCCTTTTGATATCCTTGGATTGTACAGGTTTAGTAGGAAATTGGTCACTACATTTGGTTCTCAACAATTGAATGTTAGTACTTGCTACTACAAGGCTATTCTGAGGAGGAATCTTTATCAGTTACTGTATACTATGGCCAGATGGACATTTAAGGAGTCTATTGCCTCTCCACATGAATTTCTAACCCTTCCTGATGTTAGCGGATATTTTCAGTGTACATAGATAGCAGAATATGGGTTAAATTCATCACACACACTGACATCACAGACAATGCATCTGATGGGTGAGCAACAGGATGAAGGCTGCCCAAGATTATTCTGGGTCAAGTGCTTGTTTCCATTCCTGAAAATAGTGTAATATTAAATGAATTTTTGAAAATACTTTGGCATCCATTTAGATACTAAATACAGGAAAATAGGAGTATCTTTATTAAAGTTCTGCCCTCAGTGTCTGACGATAAATCGGAAAATGTAGACGAGGATTTATTTGGGGTGTCACAATTTCTAAGTTCCAATTTTTGAGTCAGTTAGGGTTCATCTGACAGCAACAGCAGTAGAATCTACCAACTGTGAGGAATTTAAGTTTCATAAAGAAAATGTGAGAGATTGGGAGGATAGAAGAGGAGGGGAAAACAATTATGGAATATAATTTGTGAAGAGATTCACAGGGCTTATGCAGCACATATGATTCAGACTGTCCAGAAACAGTGATTTTTCCTAGAAGTCAAGTGCTTGTTTCCATTCCTGAAAATAGTGTAATATTAAATGAATTTTTGAAAATACTTTGGCATCCATTTAGATACTAAATACAGGAAAATAGGAGTATCTTTATTAAAGTTCTGCCCTCAGTGTCTGACGATAAATCGGAAAATGTAGACGAGGATTTATTTGGGGTGTCACAATTTCTAAGTTCCAATTTTTGAGTCAGTTAGGGTTCATCTGACAGCAACAGCAGTAGAATCTACCAACTGTGAGGAATTTAAGTTTCATAAAGAAAATGTGAGAGATTGGGAGGATAGAAGAGGAGGGAAAAACAATTATGGAATATAATTTGTGAAGAGATTCACAGGGCTTATGCAGCACATATGATTCAGACTGTCCAGAACCAGTTATTTTTCCTAGAATTACTGCATATTTTTATAGCCACAAGGTTGCTTTAGCTTCCGTAAGTAAATGCCTGTATTTAATATGCATTTTTTCCCCTTAATAAAAAGTATTCAGTCTTACAGGAAAGCTACATAAGCCATTGAAAAGTTGGCACGTGATTTTAATCTTGTAATGAGAAAATCTAAAAGACTTCCCAAGAAAGTTTTAAAACCAATTAAAAACATAGTGATTTCTGTTGAAACATCTTATAAAACATTCGTTTGGACAACAGAAGCCTAAATGAAATTTCAGTTCAAAGTTGTTTGCTTGCTTAGTAAAGCTTAAGACAACTGTTAAGAAAGTGCAGTAATTTATGGAAATTTCCTTTTTTTTCAAGAGGTATGTAAATTCTAAATTCAGTCAAGGAGAGTATGTTAGTGACTTATTTTGGAGGTGAAATGAAGAGAATTTAATCAAAAACAGAAAACAATGACATTTAAGTTGAAGTTGATCATTATTTGAAATAGATGTATATACAATATGTATAAGAGTTGTTTGATTTCTTTCCAAAATTATGTGTGAACCTCCCAGTTCGTGGTAATACTGCCATTTATATACCTTTTTTTTCCCTTCTACCTCTCTACCTTTTTAATGTTCTTTTTCTCTAACATCTCTTCTTGAAAATCATGATAAAATTGACAGGCCCAAAAATACAACTTTTCTTAATGTGTTATGACCCTCATCTTTAAACTCTGGAATTTCATGCACAGGAAGGGAGAGGGTACATAGAAGAATGAACCAGTGCACTTGCTAACAAGCTAGAATAGATTAAGAAGCCTAATGACAAGGTTCCCAGCCATAATGGTACATTCGTAATCATCTTACTGGATTCTGCGCTGGTTCATTGCCATTAGAAGACCTGTTTGCACTTGGACTGCCTCTGCAAATTGATTCAGATCTCTTAACTTCCTCTAACTTGATTTGGACATTGCACACTGAAAACTGTAATGCCTACCACTATTTTAGGAATACCACGAATTGGTGTTATAAATGAGTTTATATAATGGTGATTTTTTAAAAGATCTTGAAATTTTTCTCCCCTAGGGTTTAATGGGACCTAGAGGCCCACCTGGAACATCTGGACCCCCTGTAAGTACAGTCTCATCTCTCCTACTGACTAATTAACATTGACATACCTGTAAAATCACAAAATAGCTTGTTCAAACACTAACAAAATCTCCCTCCTCTTTTAGGGTCCTCCTGGTTTTCAAGGCGTTCCTGGTGAGCCTGGTGAACCTGGTCAAACAGTAAGTACAGGTTTCACATACAGACACTGTTAGCATTAGACATAGGACACCAAAGTAGGCTTTGTAATGCTTACGCCCGTTTCTCTTATCCATATGCATGTCCTTGAATGTTTGAATTGGATATTCCTGCTTGATCCTGTTACAGAAACAGAGCTGAACACTCAGATTCAGACTCCTTCAGATTGGAATCATAAAGTACAAAGTCAATTAGGATGGAAGGACCTTGCTTCAGTTTAGGCTCCAGCTATGCCCCAACTCAAATCAGAAACCAGTGAAAAGACTTATCTGCAGAATGATGCTTTAAGTAATCCTCAATCTATTTTTAACAGGGTCCCCAGGGTCCTCGTGGTCCCCCTGGTCCTCCAGGAAAGTCTGGCGAAGACGTAAGTGGTTATTAAATGTTTCTCATCTCTTCTGGGGCTGTGATTCAACTCTAACATTAGGTTATTGTTAAGCTAAGCATTCTATTAGCCATAATTTTTACATTGTTCTATAATATTGGATAGAATAAATAAACCCCTGAAATAATTATTTTATAGTACAAGAGATGCTGTATGTTGGAAATGTACAGAAAAATGGGTAATTTCAACACCTCTCCAAATCCATTATTTAGCTTCCTGAATACAGGAAGAGGGAAACTTGAAAGCTAACAAGCTCTCTGTAGTTATTGAAAAAGAGAAACTTTGCCAATGTCTCTTCTTTTTTTAACGGCTTATGTTGTTATTTTATAAAATGAGCTTTTCTTCTTCATGCATTTTACCGCATTTTTTAGGGTCACCCTGGCAAACCTGGAAGACCTGGTGAGAGGGGTGTCTCTGGCCCTCAGGTATGTAGCGATCTATTATGTACAATACAAAACAGTTCTCTTATCAATGAAACCTAATGACATTTCTGAATTGCACCACATTAACAGTCTAGTAATATTCGCTATATGCATTAATCAAATTTCAGTTCTTACTTTCAGGGATATCATACAGTTATGGTTTTGTTTTGTGTTTTCACGCCCCCCCCAGTAAAGCTAGTGTAATTGTAACAGAAGTGACATAGTGAGGAGTTACACAAGGAGCAGGTGAGCAGGCACCTTGGCATAGAAAGCTAAAACAGCTGTGCTATCACATGTTAATGCATGAAATTTCTGAGATTCAGAACTGGAAAATCAGGTTGATTACTGTTAGTCTTGGAACAAGTCTGGTCCTGGGACATTAGGGAATGGACTGTGTTCCTCCCTTGAGTGATCACGGCCCAAATCTACTCATTAATTTTATTGAAAGACTTATGCTTTTTCTTTCTTTTTAACTGCAGTATATAATATGAGAGACAATCATTCATGCACTGTGTGTTTTTTAGGGTGCTCGTGGTTTCCCTGGAACTCCTGGTCTGCCTGGCTTTAAGGGAATTAGGGTGAGTATATACATACTTTTTCCCTGAATAGTTAAGACTGACAACACTTCAGCATACTGAAGACCCCTGGAAATCCCCTCAGAGTTAAGAGTGCATGAACCTCTTTGAAGTTTTTAATATCTCCTGAAAGGAAAGAGTGATATTTAAAAAAAAAAAAACAACCCACGTAAGATTATATTAGGAAATAATTTTGTATGGAAAGAAGGATTTACCTTACAAGACTAAGTTTGTATATAGCCATTTGTGGGAAAATATGTATTAATATTTTTCTACTCCATACAGGGACACAATGGTCTGGATGGTCAAAAGGGACAACCTGGTACTCCTGGCAACAAGGTAAAGATGAAGTCTGAAAATGTAGGATGTAGCTCTTTCTAGCAAAAGTCATATGAAGTCCCTTCCAATCAATCTTCCATGTTGTCATTAAACGTTGCCCAGCTGCAATAATCTAGAAGTCAGTGGATCCATGTAGGACAAATACATGTACCTTAACATGCGAAATCATTCCTGGGGCCTTATTCTTGAGCCCTCAGTCAAGTTAGTACTTTCAATGAGTAAGGGCTGCAGAATTGGGCTCCTGATGATTGACTATCCAGCAGCACTTAGACTGATTTTGCTATCTCTGCTTTCCTATAGATTGTATTTTGCATTTTGGTGGGTTTTTTTACAGCACACTAAAATGAAAACATCTAATTTTTCTACAAAATTCTGCTGTGAGACACATGCTCTAGTGTAAGGCTTTCTGCTAAAAATTTGGATAGATGCAGTGCTCTTCTGAGATAAGGCTATTTGATTTTCAGTCTTTTTCCTTTTTACCTTCTTCAGATTAGTGCACCTTTGAACGCTACCCTTAAAAAAAGTTTTTAAATATGGTCTAGAAACATCTCTAGCAAACTCTTCCTCTCTTAGTTTCTTCTTCTCCCATTCTACCTCAGTGCCTTATAGCAGTGTTCTTAAAAAAAAAAATGCTACTGCAATATTGGGTTGTAGCAAATTTTAATGCTGCTGACTTCACAGGAGACTTGTATTCAAGAACTTTTAATATAACAATGAAAAGCTCAAATACTAATTCTTCCTCTTGCTTGTTTCTAAGAGCTTAGCACTACTTGCTTATAGAGTTATTAATTGTAACATAGCATTCTCCAATATCACTGCAAATTGTTAACCTTCAAAAAAAGTTTGGTAAAGAGATAGCAAACACTCAGTCTGTCCAGTTCTTGGAGATTAAAAGCAGATAAAGCAATTAAGTAAAGGAAAGAACAGTTATTAGTAAGGGTGCTAATGTGACTGGAAAACACAAGCATAATAAATCAAGGTCACTCATGATGTAACTGTGCTGAAAGCAGTGACAGAGGCAAAAACCTGTGCTGTTTGCAGCATTTAAGACTAGGTGCATGCAGATATATTCAGGATACAAGTGCTCTAGGACAAATCTTCTCACTATAGACCAGCCTAGACCAACTGCAGGCTTGTTGAGAACACTTAATACTAAAGGGAGAGGAGTCATGTTTTAATGGCTGTCACTCATATCTCAGTATTATTGGTCTTAAGTTAAAAAATACCTGAGGCAGATCCTTATTTCCAGCCATTTGACAGGAACTTTGTCACCTTAAACTAAGGCAAAAGAAAGCAGCATTCTGCTTCTGCTCTAGCTAAAAAACAGCTGCCAATTGATCTGAATTGGTAGTTGACTCTCCAGGCCCTCTCTCTTAGATGTGTGCTACATAGTAAATTTCAGAAAAAAGAAAGGGGGTAAAGAAAGCTGAGATGGGTAAGTGAAGCGACTTGCTCTGGCCCTCCTCTTCTAAGTGGATTCCATCTCGCCATGTTCCAGTATATGCAGGGACAGTCACAGCCTCTGCACCCTCAGGACTTGATGTGCTGTTATTGTATTCTGTGGTGCAAGTGCTACAGAATACAATGACAGTAGGATCCAGCAGTTGAATATCTCCCTAGATGGTGTTGTGCTATCTGTCCAAAGCATCCTTTAAGTAATTCAAGCCTGCAAACTTTCTTTTTCACAGGGAGAACCTGGTGCCCCTGGTGAAAATGGTACCCCAGGACAACCTGTAAGTATTTACTGCTGCTGTGGAAAATGATAATCTGATAGATATTCTTCAGCCAGCATTTTGGTAATTTTTTGTCATCAGTGACACTCCAGCTAGCTAGATACTGTAATGTAATAGTATGTGAATATTTAGAACAGAATTGCCTGACTGCAACACGCTTCATATAGAAACTTAGCGGAAGAAAAAAAAAATCTGTCTGCCTTTGTTCAGTGAGTAAGTATAAATGAGTTAATTTAATTTTTCTTTCAGGGTGCTCGTGGTCTCCCTGGTGAGAGAGGAAGAGTAGGTGCCCCTGGACCAGCTGTAAGTGGCTTCCCATCTGTCTGATTGTCATCATGACCAGCCACTTACTATGGCTTTCTCTGATCTTCAAATTTCTTTTCAAACTCTATTTATCATGTTCTCTCCTCACAGGGTGCTCGTGGAAGCGATGGCAGTGCTGGCCCCACCGGACCTGCTGTAAGTTTCAGTCTTGATCTTTGACAATCTGGTTCCATTAGGTCTTGTCTTCCTCTTTCTGGTTATAGAGGATTTCTTGGGCTTCCGAGAAGTTGATTGTGTGGATGTTTTTAACACAGTTCTTTGTTGCTTATCAGACCATCACAAAAAGCATTAATAAAACATAAACCCTTTGCAGACAATATCCTGAGAGCCTCAAGATTTGTGTTAAACACATCTGTATCAAAGGAACCAAATACTCTCTCGTTTGCACTGGTGAGTTCATAGGGAAGCACCCAATGAACAGAATTCTCATTTCCAACAGTTTAACAGAACAGTTCTCATTCCAAAATTAGAGACTTTATACCTTTTAACAGATATATACCATGCACATGTTGCAGATGACTGTAATTATATACATTCTGAAACTATTGTATGTGCTCCAGGACACAGCTTTGCACCTGCAACATTGTCCTGTCTGACTAATAGGAGCTAACCTTTTTCATTCACCACTGATACCTGAGTTATGTGAGCTAGTGTGAAAGGCCAACTGTCCTGATCTGACTGGTAAACAATAACTATTCTAATAAGTGCTAATCCAAGGCAGATTTGTCCTTTTAAAAGGAGTTAGTGTTGCCATAGCATACCACTGACTTCAGTAAACCTCATTTATTTCAGTGAAATAAGTGTGTGTACAAGGGTATAGTTTCGAAGCTGTAAAAAATCAGGAGTAGCCCAGAATAGTTTTTCCTTCCTGCCTTCAAAATTTGAGTCAATGATGAAGCCGTACTTAGTTCTGTTAACTTTGCTAAAGTTGATTTTAATACTCCTTGCCACTGCAAACATTTGTCGTGCTTTAACAGAGTAGAATGTTAGCATAGGTGTGAATTTCACTTCAGTTCTCCCATATGGGGTATTTAAAAAATACATGTGATATTGGGCATTTAAATTGCAGGCAAATAGAGACCTTATAGCTAAGATCTGATGTTATACTTTGTAGTAGAACCAAAACATTTTACCTATCTTGAAGGCAATTGGGTTACTATAGGAAAAATATTCTGGAGCTGCTCATTGCAGAGGTGTTACTCTGAATGGGCAGCAGCAGAGAGTTGTGTTGGGTCCCAGTGTCTATGCTAGGCTAAAGTTATTTTACACATACTTAGGTTATGATGCTGTAAACATTCTGCATAGCACTTATTAACACTTGTTTTTTTTTAAACTAAAACAGAAATAATGTTTTATTCTCCTTGCCACTGGGAATTTAAAACATAAAAAAAGTCACTGCAATGGAAATTCTGAAAGTTTATATTTTCATACATATCTTAAAGGGCATTTGGTCTTTTTTTCTTTGCTTTTGCAAAACCATTGAGAATTCCAGGTACCCAGTTTATAACAAACACAATAGGTTATGGAATGTTGGAAGCCAATTCCTCTTTGCTATACTAGCTGGATTATTCCCTTGGATTTGTGAGGCAGTTTTATAGTAAGTATTTACAATTGAAAGATGTTAGCTCACAAAAAAGTAGATATCAATCCCCAATAGCTATGAATGAGTTGGATATTTCATTAATAATTAAAGAAAAACTGTCCCTTTGTATTTGTATGCATTAAACAAGAACAAAGGCTATAAATCCATCAGTGTATATTCTCTTGTGGTGTCTGGGTACTGCACATAGGAAGCTTGTCCCATTGTAATTACAAATCTCACAGCAATAGCTAGCCATAGTATAATCAGTAGAAGGCCCTCTTCAAGCTGACATGCCATTGCCTTTAACATAAAAAAACCCCAAAACAGTTTAATAAAAGGGCACTGGGGCTGCATGTGTTCACTGCCTGAAAATGTGTACTCTGGGAATTAATTAAGATTTCTAATCCATTTGCATGTTAGAATCAGCTCCTGCCCTCAGCTGCTGTTAAGCCTGATCCAATTTCTAGTACATTCTTACTGACTTCAGTATAAGTTGTGCCAAGCACTGGCTTGTAAAGTGGTGCAGAGATCTTACCAATCCTCTTCCCATGTGTGAAGAAGGACAAATGTTGTCATCAACACAGGGCTCTTGTGTGTGACCAGTAGTCCAGAAGGACTACTGGTGTGAAAGCATACACAGTTACCCCTGCACAATAAATGTGTTGGAAACAGCCACCTAAGACTTGCATTTGCAGGATGCAGTGCTCCCCTTCATTCATTGTGGGACTGTACAGCAAGACATCTTGCCTTGCAGATGCCTGTCTCTGCCCATCCTCTGTTTATTCTTTCTCAGGTGTTTGGCCTCAGGGCAAGCTTTTACCAATTGTTGCTTAATTCACACTTTTTTAGCTGCACTGCAAATGTTTTTCAGCATTGACCTCGCTCTTAACTGTTTGTAGTGAACCAAATCTGTCAGTTTGGAGTTGCAAAAGGCAACTGATACTTTGAGGTGGTAGTGTGCGGAAGTTTCTAAGTAAATGTGCATTTTTTTAATCTGTTTACTTCAGCAAGCAAGATGTTTCTGTCATCACTGAATACCTTTACACAACTGTTTCTCTTCCATTGCCTAGGGCCCTATTGGTGCTGCTGGTCCTCCAGGCTTCCCAGGTGCTCCTGGTGCTAAGGTATGAACATCCGCTTCTACTGGTACATTTGATAGTGAAGATGAAATATAGTAACTGGTATTGCTAGGCAGCAAAAAAACACCCTCTCTGAAATGGGAGTGCTTTCTTATCAGTTACAGATCAGGATGAGGATGAATCCTTGCAGTATTTAGAGAACATCATATATGAATGCTAATTTAAAATACAGCAGTTATTTCACAGCTGAAGATTGATGCTAGGCAGGTTCAGGAAGACACATAATCTCTTCTTTGTTTTTTACTGCTTCCTATGTGGTGCAGTTGTATACACCTCCGAAGGGTGACATGGATCATGATAAATAAGCAAAGTAGCAGTTTACATCATTTTACACAAGTAGTGGAGGACCAAGAAGCTGCAGTTGAGTATCGGGCTCCTTCCAACATAAATTCTTGAAATTACAATGGAGAAATTGCATTCAAACTTTTCAGGTTTAGGGCAGTACCATTTTGTTCTTGCCAGACTATAACTTAGATGATTCTGTTTATTCCTCAGATCTTAGCATTTTTACCTGGGTAAAAGTCTCATTATTTTGAATTTTACTTTGTCCAAGGAAGGACAGAGGATTTTGGGCAAGAGTATCCCGTATACTGCATTTACAAATTTCACTGACCATTTGCCAAGAAGCTCAGAGCTCCATACACTTACATGTAGTGTGATACGGTTTTTCACCCCTAACACAAGTACACAAACTCCATGGCACAACAGACAAACTCTTACCTTGATCCACCTTTAGAATAAAATAGAGTATTGTTTGCTAGACCTCTTAATATTAACTGCAGGGAAGATGAGGAAAAATTGACATCCTATTCTGGTTATTCTTGTCAAAAGGCAAGACTTCTGGAAACCATGAAGTCTTCTCTGATGCAGACGTGAGTGTGGTTACAGCATGTAATTTCAAGAGAAGACTGCCTACGTGTCCAGGGTGAACTCTGACTACTTAGAGAATTGCTGAAGAGAAGTTGTCATTATATTCAGTTTTTTGTAGTAGATTTAGTGAATACAAGCTTCTGAGAGTAAAACCAAGAACCATTTTTCCTGTCATTTACTTCACTGTGAACATTATCCTACCGAACTCTGATCAGGCACCATTTTGCATTTTGCATCAGTGCAAATGGCATCTTAAGGTGCAAGATAATGGTCAGTTAGGTCTCATACACTATGAGGTGTCTCAGGCCAGTGCTGGAGGCACATGGCTGCAGATAAGACTGGAATCGTAATTCTGATTTTTCTAGATCAACCTTCTGTGTAAACCTTGGCAATAATGTAGCTTCTCAGATATGCTGAGCATCTGTTGTTCCCGTGTTAGCCATCAGCTTCAGTGGAGCCTAGCTAGGCATCCCAGCTTCAGTGCCTTTAAAATCCAACAAAAGCTCTCAGCTCCTTGAATTCCTGGCCTCTGAAGTAGGAATATATATATCGGATTGTCTTCTTAATGTCAGGCTAATACAGGATTGCTCCACTATTGCCCTAACACTGTGTACACTGATAGAGGGCTCTATCCTTCTCTCAAACAGGGTGAAATCGGACCTGCTGGTAATGCTGGTCCTAGTGGCCCTGCTGGTCCAAGAGGAGAGATTGGACTTCCTGGTTCTAGTGGTCCTGTTGGCCCTCCAGTGAGTAACTTGCTAGACTTTATTGTCAGATGGGTGCACTTGAGACTCTGAATTAACCAATATTGTTATCATTCTTAATAGGGCAACCCTGGTGCCAACGGTCTTCCAGGGGCTAAAGGTGCAGCTGTAAGTACAGCCATACTCACACTTGTTTGCTCTAAAAAAACCAATTCCATTAATGCAACAGAAGAGGTAACAGGCTCATAATACCTTTTTTGCCCTCTGTTGGACAGGGTCTTCCTGGTGTGGCTGGTGCTCCTGGTCTGCCCGGTCCCCGTGGTATTCCTGGTCCTCCTGGCCCTGCTGGTCCTAGTGGTGCTAGAGGACTTGTTGTAAGTGACCCTGTATATTGCATGTCTTCCTTTGAAAATTGGACACCGCGTCCACAGTTGTAAAAGATTTCCTCTGGATATATTTTTGTATTTAATGCAGACATTTTTTCTTGCTCCACGAGAATTAAACACTGTAGTTCATTTCTGTGTCTCACTGCTTGCTTCAGATGCTGAGTATGAAGAGGTTCACTTTGCACTCCCTTTGAGTGCAAGGACTGTTAAGCTCTGTCCATGTTGATAGTATCAAGAGAGATGTAGCAGCAATCTCACAATCAGGCCCTCAATGGGTATCCTCAGTAGAGGAACCAGCCCTGGATATTTCATAGTTCAGTTATTGTCACTTCTAAGCATCTTTAACGTGTTTGTTTTTGTGCCTGTTAAGCCAGAAATAGTTACGTTCATTGACCATCACTATAGAGGCAAGCATGGCATTGAATGATTAAAGAGTTTTTTGATTCATGAAAAAGCTGTCCAGGTAGAAGAGAGATTTTTGGAATGATGCTTAATTCTATGATCTCTTTTTGTTTTGGACTCTAGGGTGAACCAGGCCTTGCTGGTGCCAAGGGAGAAAGTGGTAACAAGGGTGAGCCTGTAAGTATGGAAACATGTGAAGGTTTTTTCAATTAAAAAGCCTGCTAGTATCTGCAACAGAGCATCTGATTTCTTCTTTTTCTCTGTTTGCCTGAAATAGGGTGCTGCTGGACCCGCTGGCCCTCCTGGTCCTAGTGGTGAGGAAGGCAAAAGAGGCAGCAATGGTGAACCTGGTTCTGCTGGTCCCCCAGGCCCTGCTGGTCTAAGAGTAGGTTTTCTTTTCATGTTTCAGAAGTAGAAGCAAAAAGGAAAGAGGAAATAAAGCTAGACTCACAAAGGCAAATTAAGTAATTATGAGTAATTAAATTTACATTAATGCTGCTAAGCAAAGATCATTTGCAAGTCTAAGCCTTTTGATTAGTTGGGACTAAACCTATTTTTGCTTTGTATTAATGCTGTTTACTGTCTTATCCCTGAAGTAATTAGAGGTTGCTTTGATTTATCCATTGTGTAATATTTAGTGAATTATCCTTGATTGCTCTTAAAGCTTTGTGATGGGTTTTAACTGCTTAAAACAGATAATTGGCTCACACATAATGTGAGGCGAAAGGTTTCAATTCAGTGTCTTCAAGGGTGCCTAGTACCCTTTTCACTGGGTGAGGAAACTACTCCGTGAACTTCAGGAGACGTGAACTTCCCTGAACTTCATGCAGGAAAAGAATTCACAGGAAAATGATAGGAAAAATGGCAGTGTTTCCACCAGACTTTTTTGGTAGAGATAAGGATTCAGTATTGTACCTTGGGTAGGGTGTACAGAGTCATAAAGAAGCCAGTAACTCTCTACAGAGAAGCAAAAGTGAAACAGTGTGGGCCAGGTTGTGGGATCCGAGCTGCTGTCTAGAGCCACTATTAGATAACAATGAACACTGAAAATGCTCTGATACAAGCAGATTAGAACTTAAAGAAATCTAAAGGAAGTGAGAGAGATTTCTTTCACAATATACATTTACACTGAGGTGTGTGTGCTTAGAGCTGCACTTACCTCAAATTCAGCAGACCTGCTTGGAAGGCTGAAATTTATCAAGCACTATCCACCTTACAGGGACAGATTTATTTCTTTCCCTTTCTTGATTTGATTTGTGTTCACTTGCAGGGTGTGCCTGGATCTCGTGGTCTCCCTGGAGCTGATGGCAGAGCTGGTGTCATGGTAAGACTTTTTTTCTGAGTCACTATTTCCAAACCATCTTCTTTTCTATACAGACCTGTGATGCTTTTTGCTACCTCTGCCTAATTTTATTTATTTATTTTGGTAGGGACCTGCTGGTAACCGTGGTGCTAGTGGTCCTGTTGGTGTTAAGGGTCCTAGTGGTGATGGTGGCCGTCCTGGTGAGCCTGGTCTTATGGGTCCAAGAGTAAGTTTGAACTCTGTGGTGTAAGTTTGAACTATGAAAAAAGAAAATTTCTTACAATTTAGGGACAAAATTAGTCAGAAATCCAACTGCAAAAATTCAGCCTGTGCTAACCACAATTAGGGCACTTCCACCACTCCACAGAAAAAACATCTATGAGGAAATGATTAAGAAGCATCGAAAGGTTTATTGAAATTAATTTCTTTTGTATGTGGTAGCATCTGATTGCCTTGTCGTGGAGCAGTGCCCCCTTGTACTGCATATTACATTGACTTCTGAGAGGGGGTTCCACTTGTGATTATTTACAGAATGTGATCATTAACTACACTACAGGTGAAGTGTGTGTGTGTGTTCTCCGTAACTAACTAAAGAAAAGCAAACCTACTAAAATGATGCAAGATGGCTGTTCTTAATTATTTTAATTTTATTTTGCAAATTATTTCACTGAAAACAGCCATCCACTTTAGTGGTGCTGGCTCCAGCCAGATTATGCCCATGTCATTGTCTTTTATCCTCTTTAATCTACTCTTTCTCTTCCCACCCCACACCATGAAGTGAAAGTTTTCAATGCATGTATGAACTATTAGGCATCTGCAAACATTTAAGCGCATTCTCTGCTAAAGTAGAGCCTAAGGGAATTTATCCGAGTGAAACAGGTACTTACCTATACGGATTTTCAACTGGCATGGGAGCACACACCACCAAATTAAACCTCAGTGTGTTTTAGATGTAAACTTGATAGGACATACAGTCTTTTTCCACAATGTATATTGATAACAGCGTGTGTGTGTGTGTATGTGCACGCGTATAGAAAAAAGTTTTGGTTAACTGTTGAGTGAGTTGGTCCTTCTAAAAACATGAAACCTTTCCTTTCTCAGGGTCTCCCAGGTCAGCCTGGAAGCCCAGGCCCTGCTGGCAAGGAAGGTCCTGTTGTAAGTACCCTGCTTTTCATTCCGTTTCCCCAGTGCATGAGAAACCTAGACATAAACTGAGATTTTTAAAAAGCAGACATCTCAGCACTGAGCTCTAACACAACTATGTGTAAAACCAGCAAGATTTTACTACCATATTACTCAGAAGATCAGTGAGGAACTTTCCATTCATTTCTGTGGATCTCAGATCAGGCCTATGTCCTGGAAAGGGAAGAAGAAATACACAGTTCTACAAAAAGGAGAAAAATGGAGGAATGCCTGAACATGCAATGTATAAACAGTATTTAAAAGTTAAATGGCATTTGCTTCCTGTCAGTACACATTTCCTCTAAAACTGAACTCTAAGCACCAGTAAAATTACCCCAGCCATTTGATAGTGTGATTTCTTTTTCTAGGGTTTCCCTGGAGCAGATGGTAGGGTTGGGCCAATCGGTCCAGCTGGTAATAGAGGTGAACCTGGCAACATTGGATTCCCTGGACCAAAAGGTCCCACTGTAAGTACAGTACAGACACTTTCCATTACTATGAAGGTATTTCCAGACTAAGCTGTAGCTCCTCAACTCTAACAATC
Organism: Aptenodytes forsteri; assembly: GCF_000699145.1. Classification (NCBI taxonomy): domain Eukaryota; kingdom Metazoa; phylum Chordata; class Aves; order Sphenisciformes; family Spheniscidae; genus Aptenodytes; species Aptenodytes forsteri. The sequence goes on from NW_008796063.1 coordinate 674,733, forward strand.
AAACACATCTCCCTGGGTCGTCCTGTACTGCTTATTGGATGGCATCCACTTACATTCAAGAGTTCTGTTGTAAATTACTTTCCAGTTATCTAAAATATGATTAAACAAATGAAAAATGGTTTAACTGTTTTAGGAATATTTGGACATTGAAGTGATTAGAATAATATATGTCTATATTACAATTTCTGCATGTCCATTTTATCATTTCTGTGTATACACTTCAGTAAAAGTTCTGTAAAAGTTGGCCACCAAGCCTAAGTTTCAGTTCCAGAGTATTGTTATTTATGGAGCACAATCCAAAGCTCGCTCACTTTAGAAGAAAAGCTACCAGTGATTTCAGTGGGGCTCTCGACATGTCACACAGAGGCCACAGATAACAATAATCATCTCCTGGATTTGTGGTGTTGCTATACATACACACAAACACACACATATATGTAGTATATTGCATAGGATACTACGCAGAGTGTCACGGATTACGATCTCAATAAATAAAGAAATGGAGTTTTGAAAAGACAAGACATTTATTTGTGTAGCTATTCTTTCTAACTGGTTCAACAAGCCAGATGGAGCTTGTAGGCTTTTTAATTAGGGTTAAAGAAATATTACGATAAATCTTCTGGCAAGGAGAATATCAGTCTCTGTCTAGTAATCTAAACTGAATCTGATACGAAGTCTTGGTTAACTTTCATATCTATTTCTTTCAACTTCAGGGTGAACCTGGCAAACCTGGTGAAAAAGGCAATGTTGGTCTTGCTGGCCCACGGGTATGTGGATATGTTTTCTTTATCAGCCTCCAGAGAGAAAAAAGTAGATTTTCAAAACCTCTGTAATAAGATTGCATTGTCCTGTGCAAGCATGAACAGATGATGAAATGGAAAAGCACTTTGGAATGCATTCATCTAGCCTCATGTCAGTGGGGACTATTAAGGCATAAATGAAAATTACTCTTCTTGGGTATTGATTGGGTAACTAATTACGGGGTATTAGCATCCTATGAAGAAGAAAAAAATAGCACTCCTTGTGCAAAATTTTGAGGACAGTGTATGGTTTCTAATTTATCCTGTAAATTTCCAACTTCTTACTGATAGTTGAAACTTACTAAATCTTCCGTTTAAGGGATCAGATAATTGGTCTCTTATGGGAAAAATGCAGTCTATCAGCCAAGTTCCTATATCTGTAATTCCAAAAGAAGTTTCCGTAAGGATGAATGTGCTTCAATAACTAAAATAATCACCAGAATTTAAAATTGCAAGCATCTTTAGTACCTTTTGACAGTGAAGCTCTTACAAGCAAGTAGTTAAGTCAAATAAACCTAAGACTTTACCTTAAGTGTACCAGTGTGAGTTAAAAATATGCAGCCAGAGACCTTTGTTTTTTGGCACGGAAGTACTTTAGAGAGATATTATTCATAACAAATCAAAACTTTGATAACATCTTTCTACTTGAACACATTTAGGGTGCTCCTGGTCCAGAGGGAAACAACGGTGCTCAAGGTCCTCCTGGGGTCACTGTAAGTAACAGCCTCCACACAGATCCAATTTGTGATTTCCTTTTCATCAGTGGGACTTCCAACTTCAAAATCCATTTTCCTGCATTTCTGTTTCTAAGTTAATCACTTGTTTTTCCATTCCATCCAGGGCAACCAAGGTGGAAAGGGTGAACAAGGCCCCGCTGGCCCTCCTGGCTTCCAGGTAAGTAACTATGTGCTCTGTTCAATCTTACCTATGGTTTACAAAGCATGAAGTACTTCTGCCTTAACTTTATTTGTATTCTTGTTTCTTTACACTTAGGGTCTGCCAGGTCCCTCGGGTCCAGCTGGTGAAGCTGGTAAACCAGGCGAAAGGGTGAGTGACAGATACAGTACTCCACAAGTAGGGGCAGGCATTGCATAAGCATTATGTTTACAATTGCAAATGTGGTGAAGCAAGAGCCTGTTGGATCCATTTGCCAAAACAAAGCAACCCATGTTATATGCAAAGTTTAATAGTCCCTTTTGTTAAAGCTAGCCACAAACGAAGAAGGTCCATTGGAATTTGCAACATACTTCTTCTTTCAAAGTTTTGGTATGAAACTGAGCAAAGCCAATCCTTTGCTTTTCAGGCCTTAAGCAGCAATAAAATATGCCCCCTCTCCCAAAAGACAAGACAGTACATGGAAAATACTTTATTTCAAATTTCTTTTGAAATCTTTAAGGTTCAATCTAACCTGCATTACTCCAATTGTATGCTTTTGCACCTCAGTTGATTTCAGTGAATTTACAATGGCATACAACAGAGGTAGCTCAGTGGTAATTTAGGCTCTAGGTTCTGTGCAGTTAATGTATGTGATGTAATCTGCAAATTGCACCTCCTATGTGTCATAACCACCCTTAAAGTTTATAGTTACATCCTTCTGTGTCCCTGTAAAAGAGTTTACATTGCATGTACCTGAAAAATGAGCTTGGAATTTAATAGCTAACTCTTTCCTCAGATGAGAAATTATTCTCTCGTGTGCTTTGAGATACTGTGCAGCTATATGAAAAGGGTTTATTTCTGTGTATCTAAAAGACTGGTTCTAGTCTGAAGATTTTCAATATGCTGCTGCAATTTGAGAGGCATTTCTATTTACTGCTAAGAAACAAAGCACAATTTAAGGTAATAAGTTTTCTTTAGAAATAAGCTTTACCAATACATCTACTCTCTTCTAGGGTCTTCATGGTGAATTTGGTATCCCTGGTCCTGCTGGCCCAAGAGTGAGTAACTCATTTGAAACCTAGTACAGACTGTCTTAATGTGTTCAATAATAAAAGTAACTATATACATTTCCAAGTTTCTCAAGTCAAACGGCTCTTCTCAGTTACAGAATACAACATATTGCAGCAGACTCCCAGGAATGAAGGAGAATTTTCTCTGCTCTTTGCATGTGTCAGGATATATGATTATGTAACACAATAGTTGCCAGTGTTGGTAAACTTCCAGATAAGCAATATGAACATTACCCAAGTAATGATATCCTGATGAGCTGATCTAATTTTTCTTTTTTTCTATTAATGAACCTCACAATGAGAATGTGGATGACAAAAGACTGACCCTACAGTGTTACACTGAGGCCTGGTGCATATGAGAATTTTCATCTCCAGTGCCTGTGCACAGACCTTCTTACCCTGACCAGTTCAGCCATACCATCCCTTGCTAGCCAGTTCCTACCTCCCATGTAATGTCTTTGTGAACAAATGGTGGGCTAAATCCAGAGCCTGGAATAGTCATTAGAATATATTGCCCCCCACTTCCTTTTATTCCTGCACTGTGAATAAACAACTGTAGAGAGCTTTGTGTGGAGGCCTTCCTGCATGGCAGGAAAGTCCCATTTATGCAGAGCAATGAGTAGTTTATAAGATGCTTGATTAATTATTTGCTTTCCAAATCCCCCTATAAAGAAGTTGATATTTAAACTACTTCCACTGTTTCCTCTTTTCTTCTGACTTCTGGACTAAATGTATTCATGACAAATATTCCCATTCACTCTTATCAGTCATGTCAATCAGTTTAAATAACACTTTTCCTCCCTATATTTAGTCCCCTGAGGCTGTATTAGTAACCATGTCCTCTTTAAACTTTCATTCTGCTAATCTATCCAAGCCAAGTTCCCTTTATCATTGTAGTAGCAGTTATCTGTCTCTACTCTAGCCTGCCTTAAGCATCTTGTACCCAGCCAGAGTGTATTTCATTCAATATTCCAAATTAGGTCTTACTGATACTTTGTACAACAAAATTAACACTTCCTAAAAATAACTCATTGCTTGTGCCAGATCACATTTGCCTTTTTCATGTCTGTATCATTGGCTGTTTATCACCTTTCCCCTTCTGTCATTTTCAGCAGGTGAGCCCCCCATTTACAGCACAAATACTCATTTTTGGTACCTAAATAAATGGCCTGGTACTTTGCATTCTTGAATTTTGTCCCACTTCTACTGTGACAGCCGGCCAGCAGGTTATTCACTTCTTCCTGTGTAATAAGTCAACCCTTCTTCCTGTTGACAAGAGCTTCCACCTTTGTGATATGTGCATATTTCACAAATATCTTTCTTCCTTTTCTGCCTCTCTGTCATTAACAAAATATATATACAAATAATGAAAAGATACATTAATTGGGGAACATCACTACAATATGTTAGCCTTCTGCATCATTGGTGCTTTTCAGCAGTGTGGTACCTCTCCTTGAGTCAGTTTTCTGACCACATTATAGTTCTCATTCAAACTCCGAAATTCTCCAACATAACTAAAAGTCTCCATTATGCCTTATCAGAGTATTCACTGATGTCCAGCTGGATTACACTGGGATAATTTGAGATGCCTTTAGTTAAACTGATATTTCTACCTTTGATACATCTATTGTGCATTTAAGCCCAGTTTCTGGCTACTTCCACGTCTCCAGATGACCTCTGTCTCAGAATTTATCCTTATACCTGTTATAATGTACAGGTCACATTAGTAGGCTTTAGCTGTCACCTTTATTCTCCAGTGTTCACCAGGCATTTGCCACTGTAAAAATAATTGTTTACCAATTACTATGGCTCTAATTTCACTAGAATCCATTATCTGCCCTCAGATTGGTATCAGAAGCTCCATTTGACAATAGAATGCAAGACACTTACCAGAATGAGCACAGTAGCCAAAATCCATGTTCAAGAAGTACTTGTACTTTAAGTGTCAGCTGTTATCATGATGCAAGACTTTAGTACTTCACTTTGCTGTATTTGTGTCAAAAGCTAGAGCCAATTCTTATGACCAGTTTAGTTAGCATCTGCACAATTCTAATATAGTTCTTAATGGTTTGTTCAGCTAAAAATGCATCACATTGTCATTGCTACTAGTCAGTGCTTTTAAACCTCTAAGCTACAGAATAATTCAAGGAAAAACTCAAATCAGACTGTCTCCTGCAGGGTGAACGTGGTCCTCCCGGTGAAAGCGGTGCTGTTGGTCCTGCTGGTGCCATTGGAAGTCGTGGTCCATCTGGCCCACCAGGCCCTGATGGTAACAAGGTAAGCCTTTTCCAGCTGCCATTGCCTTACTGTTGAATTCCTGATGAAGGCAATCCAAAACCTTCTTTCCTAAGAGCATAAGTGATTACTGGTAACAGGTAGTTTACCTATAGACCATAGCCACTGGGTCGTTTCTTCAAATGGTAAAGCTCCATCCCAGCTAGTCCACACCAATATTAAAGGTTTTTACGTTTAGCACTATAGACAACGGGAGGGGAACTCCAGTTTGGAATCAGTTTGAATACAGCTTGTCAGCTGGATATACTATTATTCTGTTTTAAGATAGGGTCCAAGATTTTGGCCAAAATTCACGCTGACTTCTATTTATTCCCACCTCTACTTATATACAGAAGTTCTTGTGTCTAGTAAGCAATATTTTCCCCAAAACATCAGCAGAATAATGAGCCGGCATCTATCAAAATAGCATTGGCTTGATGCTAATTGAATATAGGTCTTAGTTTTCAAGATTTTTGTTGGTAGTCTTTCCACAAAAGTTTAGTTTGGAATATGGGACACCCTAAAACCTCAGGAGCCCACAGAATCGGAGTGAGTGTTCATGTCTGGCATCTTCACTAGCTGAAAAAGTAAAATAAGTACAATAGCTTAAGATGAAATACTACTACTCACACCATTTATAAGCAAGCAGAACGATGGGCAAAGTAGCAATGACAAAATTTTGTTCCAAATTGTGTGAATGATTTGACCTGTCTTACATGATATGCTGTTGCTGCTAGGGCGAGCCTGGCAATGTTGGTGCTGCTGGTGGTCCTGGTCCTGCTGGCCCTGGTGGAATCCCAGGAGAGAGAGGTGTTGCTGGTGTTCCAGGAGGCAAGGGTGAAAAGGTAAGGTGGACGGTCTAACCTGCTTTGTTATGGCATGCACAGGTTTGGGAGATGCTTGAATTTCATAAACTTAAAGACTGCAGGTTACCCCAATGCGACTTTTATTTACTGTGAAACTCTATTGCATAGTGACTCATTAGTAGTCAGTAAGTAGAGGTTTTGTTGGTCTAACAGACTGACAGTCTTTTCAGACAGTATTTTGATCTTTGCTCAGCATTTGGAATTGGTTTAAGTGGCAGTTAGTGCTTCACAGGATTGGTTAACAATGAGCTTATCTTTACTGAAGAAATACTAAAGCTGTCTTTGAGTACAGGCTTTATAGCAGGAATGGGCCTACTGATCACAAAGGACTCTGATCAAATCCTTGACTGCTCTAGGCACAGTGACCATGATAAAAGTAAATCAGTTACAAAAATGTTGTGATTATATCAGTTGTCTACATTTTAGCCAATGTAAGCCCTTATATAAAGCTGTGAAGTCTGGTTGCAAGTCCTGTTGCTACCTCTGCTTTAGCCATATAATTATCTATAAAATTGATTTTTATCTTGTTACGTACATCTCATTCTATATTCTCTTCTGTTCGTTAGTTAAACTCTAAACTGAGATTTCTAGAACTGCTTTATTTATTTTTTACTTAAAAAATCCATAGTCATTTAGCATAAATGGGAGTTGTAAGGAAATTAAGATGAAAATTGCTTGCAACTTTTTATAAAACACTATGTACTGACATGCAGATTAAAGCAAAAGAGTAGGATGTATTAAAAAAAAAAAAGAGAACAGAGTGCTGGTCTGATTTCTTGACACTAGTGATGGCCTGGATATAACTTTTTGTTATACAAAACATAGGGCGTTTTATGTGACCACTCATATGACATCATTGTTTTTAACAGTTCTTTTCCTGCTTCAAATAGAAAGTATAACACGAATACCCAAAATAATTTTTATGTATGGTTATTTCTTGACCAAAAGAAAAGGGATTTTGAGTGGGGATTTACATTCATCATTTGGAATATACATCAACTTGGGTTTGAATTTTTAATTCCATTCAAAATTCTTGCCTCCTGGGGGAAACTAAATAGGTTTCCCATGAAAGAGGCAGGCTCATAATTCTGAAAAGCATGTCAGTCCCCTTTGTCTGCAAATTCTTGCTTTGCAAGTCAATACATACTCAGCAATAAGAACGAAATAATAATCGAAGTCCATTCCCCAAACAAACTAGCATGATAAGCATCTCATATGATATGCAAGTAATACATGGATACTCAGCAAACAGTTCAAGACTTCTTTCATACGAGCTATTATGTTTGTTACCAATATGATGCTTTTTTCCTCTGTGTGTATTCTAGGGTGCCCCGGGTCTGAGAGGTGATGCTGGTGCAACAGGAAGAGATGGTGCTCGTGTAAGTATCTTTTGGTTCTACTTGAGTTTACCTTGCTACACCTCAGAACTTAAGTGACTAAAAAGGATGTTCAGGACTTCCATTTCCCACTGTATTGCATTTCTTCTTATATCTGCTCACTTTTGATACAAATCAATATGATTTTGTTGCCCCTTGTCCAGTGATGTTTGAATTTGGGGGGGAAGAGAGAAAAATTATAACTTCTCATGCACACAAGCAGAGAAATGACATCAGCAGAGAACCTTGTATTTCATAGACAGTTGTTCAGTGTGACATTATCCTGTTTAGCTTTATGGGCTCAGCCCAGACAGCTAATTTTAAAGGCAGCCTGCAAAGCCACACAAAATCATCATTAATTTGAGGTTTTGGCTGCCTGTCCTAGAATTCATACTTTGGATGGAAAATAACAGAAAAGATTTTGTTTTACAAAATCATGTGTCCTTATATTGAAAACAGCTGGAAGAAAGTCACACACCTGTCTCCAGGAGAAAGGAGAAAAAATATTAAAAGTAGTCACTCCTGCTTACATTTTGTTAGAAATGGTGTCCTGTCTCTTGACCTATAGGGTCTTCCTGGTGCTATTGGTGCTCCTGGCCCTGCTGGTGGTGCTGGTGATCGGGTAAGTCTACTCTTTGAATGAAAAAGTGTCTTGTTTGTTTATGCAGTTTACCCACGCATGAATATTTAAGATGAGGCGTTCCATAAAAAACAGTTCCATCTTTCTAGTGCACACGAGTTCTGCAAGTTTTTCAGATTTAGGAGGCAAGTGTTATTGGGACTGTAAAACTATTCAGTGAAGTTTGCCATAGCACCCAAAACCTTTTCCTAAAAGGGTAGGGAAGGGATGCACATCTACATGGCAGTGGGTTATATGGGGAGAAGATTCTGATTTAGGCTTTGTCTGAATTCTTCCCAGTTGAGGCTAATCTCCACAATCCTCCTCACACTGTGAGAAGAGGTTTTGATATGGTGATGAACAACCACACATTATCTCAGAATGATTCTTTATCCTGTCCGAGTATCGTTAGGAATTATTAATACAGGGTGGGTCAAAACAGAAGCATTTTCAGTAACACCCTCTCCATTGGAGACATGGGGTAACTCGCTATATGCGTCTGTACCACAAGATCACCTCTGTTCTGACTGCAGTGAGGCTTTCCCCTACAGTGTCATAATGTTTTCTGCCATCTGTTTTAGGGTGAAGGAGGTCCTGCTGGTCCCGCTGGCCCTGCTGGTGCCCGTGGTATCCCTGTAAGTAACAATTCCTACAACTATTCCTGTGTCAAAGACATGATGTTCAGAAAAATGCCCTTTTAAAGCCCATCCCAACCAGTCATCTCTTCTTTGTCCTCTCTTTAGGGTGAACGTGGTGAGCCTGGTCCCGTAGGTCCTAGTGGATTTGCTGGACCTCCTGTGAGTATTGTTTGAGCTTTCCTCTTATTGATGCCACGCCATTCCTCTATTTCCTTTGCATGCTTTTACAACTCCTTGTTCTGTGTGTTTTTCTGCCCATAGGGTGCAGCTGGTCAGCCTGGTGCTAAAGGCGAGCGTGGGCCTAAAGGACCTAAGGGTGAAAGTGGACCAACAGGTGCTATTGGCCCAGTTGGTGCTTCTGGACCACCAGTAAGTGAACTGTGTCTCTGTAAAATGCATGGTTCTTAACTGTGCTATGCAAGCAATACGCTAGCCTGAAGGCCTTGAATTTTGAAAAGGTAATTAAAAAAAACCCAAAACTTCGAACTAGGCTGTGAGGAAAGTCACCATACTGATTTTCACACATTATATAAACTTTGTCAATCTATTTATGTGGGCTCAGATCGTGAGTCTGGAACTGAAATGAAGAGAAAAAAAAAATAATTTTCAACTTGCCCTGAAGATCAGCAAAATCAGTCTATCTTGGACCATTCAGGGGGTGATTGTGGGTAAGTTCTGAGCTGAGGATGGTGGTATCTTCCTCTCAAAGACAGGATGTGCTGTCGCAGTCTTGACTTTCAGACCCAGTCATCCAGTAGCATATGTGCAAATTTGTCTGCACCCACTTGCACACAGGCTTTTCATGTGCTAACACCTTTATAGCTCTAAGGTATATACTACTTCACATGCATGCAGCCCATTATTGGGGAACTGGTTGAAATGATGCAGAAAGTCAGGCCCTGGTATTTCAAATACTGTAAAGTGTTGCGAGATAACATGGCTTGGGGTTCTTACTGTATGCTTCTAATAGAGCAATACCAGGCCTTTGTACTACATGGCTGTATTAGTCACACAGTGCAAACAGAAGACTTGCTGTTCTTTGCCTTACTATGTCTTTCACATTTTGACTTCCATATTTGCTTAGATGCACATAACATTTGCAAGGCAAATTCATTTGAATCATAAATGCCTTATGCAACTCTTCTCAGTCCTTACAATCTGTGAGTATTTACTACCCTAGTATCAGGACAGGAATCGTGGTTTTAGGCCCAGTCCTCCTCCTGTTAAAGTAAAAAGCAAAATCACCCTTAACTTCCATGAGGGTGAGACTGAGCCCTTATTCTGAATAGGGAATATGAACAGTCTTTGCTTGATTCATCTGTGTTTTTCAATCCTTCATACATAGGGCCCCGCTGGTGCTGCTGGTCCTGCTGGCCCTCGTGGTGATGCTGGTCCTCCTGTAAGTCTTCAGGCTTTTAGCACTGACATTGTTGCTTTTCATGAAGTCATGAAGTCATTGTTTCCTTTAAACCATATCTTCCTTTTCGCTTTCATTTTTAGGGCATGACTGGTTTCCCTGGTGCTGCTGGAAGAGTTGGTCCTCCCGGCCCTGCTGTAAGTAACTAATGAAGAAGTTCTAATGGGAGACAAGTCAGAAGTTGCATTGGTTAGGGATAATCCTCATTTTTGTTATATGGACACAAATTCTAACTGCACTTGTTTCCTTTAAACCAAATCTTCCTTTTCACTTTCATTTTTAGGGCATGACTGGTTTCCCTGGTGCTGCTGGAAGAGTTGGTCCTCCCGGCCCTGCTGTAAGTAACTAATGAAGAAGTTCTAATGGGAGACAAGTCAGAAGTTGCATTGGTTAGGGATAATCCTCATTTTTGTTATATGGACACAAATTCTAACTGCACTGGAATCACCTCAGATCCTTATAGGACTGGACGAGATAAGAAAGTCTTTTAAATTTTTAAACTCCCAGAGTGGGAGTTATGCATTTAGTTTGGTTGGTTTTTTTTTTACAATCCATCAAGCATCCCTCTGTATCTTGAGGTGCCTAACCATTTGTAAAACTCTGTGTTGCTTTAGCTTTTGTTCACCGTGAGTAACTGCATAGCCATTGATTTTGAGTGGAATAAGAAGGTCATGTCCTATTTGAAAAAGAATGTTAAGGTTATCTTCTGTCCACAGTTTCTAAAGTATCTGCAGTTCCAGCCCCTGTCTCAAGTAGGGCAACCTCTCATTGTGTTTAAGAATGTGAATCCCTGTTTCTTTATTTTTCAGCCAAAAATTCTCATTTCAAATTGACATTTGTATTTTTCTTTCCAAAGGTGTTTCCAACCTTTACCAAAAGGCACTTCTTTCCTTAGATACCCTACATTTAAATATATTGTAAATCCCAGTATCCAAAGCGAATAATCCTTTTGAATTGGAAGAGGTTTTTTCTCATAGATTTTACAGTTGCAATTAATGTCTCCAGAGCCAAATCAATATTTTCCTGCCAAATTTTGCCACTTTCACCTGCTCTGAGTAAAAAAAATAAAATCTCTCAGTTCAATAATTCTACTGATTCCAGCTATCCATGGCTAACAAAAGCAATATAAGTTGCTGCTTCAGAACAGCTGATAACCTGTTTATTGCAAAGCACAGTTTTTGTACATGGACATAAAATGAAACTTATCTCTGTTCTCCCCAGTTAATGGGTCTATACTGTAATGATATCATATTTATACTCAATCCTAGGGCATCACTGGTCCCCCTGGTCCTCCTGGCCCATCTGGCAAAGATGGTGCTAGAGGTCTACGTGGCGATGTTGGTCCAGTTGGCCGTACTGGTGAACAAGGTATTGCTGGCCCACCTGGCTTTGCTGGTGAGAAAGGTCCATCTGGAGAGGCTGGTGCTGCTGTAAGTTACTGAGTATCACATCTCATTAAAAATGTTTCTCTTCATGTAAATGTTACGGCTTCTAAGATACTTCTGGTATTTGTGAAGGGCTTTTCTCTTTTATCCACAAATTTAGCAAAGCTTTTAAGTAGAAGCTCCACTGAGACTCAAGAAATTGTTTATAGACATGTTTGACAAAACACGCCATAAAAAGTGAACCTGATCTTTGGGTCAGGTTTTTCTCTCTTTTTTTCTTGTGGTGAGTTGCATCTTTCTCTGCAAGTAGCCCAAGTGAAAGCAACAAGGCCAACTGCAGGAGAAATTACTACTTAGTCTGAGAAAGGGAAGCAGAGTCTCCTGCTCTGAAACTGAGCATCATGGATGGAAAAAGGAGGAACATGTGAACATCCATTTAGAACAATCCCAATTCATTTCTGCATCAGAAACTCTAATTTGTGGGGATTAAAGTTGTCTGACTAAAGGTTTAAGTTGTCTGACCCCAGGGTGGCTTAGAATTAGGCAAATAAATAAATGAATTTTGAGTGTCTTTAAGCTTGCACATCCAGAATTACTGGCATTTTTAAAGTCAGGCACATTTCTGTCTTACGGAAGTATGCACTTGTGTGAATTACCGCGCTGTTGTTTCTCAATAAAAACCTATAGAAATTCCTTCTGTGATCTGCAGAAGTTGCAGCTAAGAATGGACTCTTCAGTGTCATTGTCAGACATGTATGTTAAAATTTTTGGAAAGTGACAATTGAAAATTTGCCCTTTAATGTCCAGTATAAAGCAATAAATTTTCTAATTTTTATGTTCTAATTTAATTTCAATTATGAAAAACAGAATTGAACTAGTAGGCCTGACTGTAAGTTAGGATAATAATTTAGGGCAATCTGTCAGGATGATTACTTATGCCAAGTTTAGTGCCACATATGCTCAAATTTCAAGGAAATAGAAAAGTCACTTAACTAAACAACCTTTACCTTTCAAATGGTCAGTAGAGAGCTCTAAGGGTTGTTTGGAGATGTCAGATAACACCTAGAGATCTTCTAAGGCTGTCTCAGGATCAGTCTCAGATGATCAGTCTCTTCGCTGTGGAATCCCCTCACGTAGTCATCTTCTCTGTGCCGAATACCCCAATTTTCATGCATCACCCACTGTTATTGAATGGGAAGGGAAAAAGCATGTGTATAGTGTTGTTCAGAAACAGCATTTTCACTGGAAAACAGTTGTGAGGGGAGTATAACTGGCATTACATTCTTACAGACCTTTAGCTTTGGAGTTTAAAGTCTTATGGCTTGGTTAGAACTTCTTCCATGCAGGAACTAGCACTGACACACACTGAGATCCTTGGAAAGCAGTAGGTACTGTTGTAGAGCAAAACAAATGAGAAATGTGGAGAGCCATAAAAATCGATTTTTCTCTGTTAATATAAATAATATTCTCTTCATGTCATAGGGTCCTCCTGGTAGCCCAGGTCCTCAGGGTATTCTTGGTGCTCCTGGTATCCTTGGTCTGCCTGGCTCTCGGGGAGAACGTGGTCTTCCAGGCATCTCTGGAGCAACAGTGAGTATATGACTAGTTAACTGCTTTAAACAGATAGGTGTAAAGAAAAAAGTTGGAGTCCTCTCTTAAGGGAAACCAGGGAAAAGGAGATGTAGGTTCTGCTGTTTCCATTGCTGCTGCAAACAGAGGATATGGACCTAACGGACTTAGAGCCGTGGAAGAAATTATTGCTTGCTGCAGACAAACAAGACTTGTGTCTGCAGGTGAGCATATTTTTGAATGGCATCAGAGGTTTCTGATAGAAGAAAATTTAGAATGAAGATAGTATTTGGTATAGTTAGATATGTTTCTTGTCCTGGATCTGTTTCACTACTAGAATTGATTGCAAAGAAATGTTTCTCTTAGATATAGGCCAAAAGTTCTGTAAGACTGGTTTATGTTGTATTATAATGTCACATTTTGTTACCACTGTTCCTGTATTAGGGTGAACCCGGTCCCCTGGGTGTTTCTGGTCCTCCTGGTGCCCGTGGTCCCTCTGGTCCTGTGGGTTCTCCTGGTGCAAATGGTGCTCCTGGTGAAGCTGGTCGTGATGTAAGCTATGTCTTAATTCCTCTTCAGGATTGCTTTTCTTTTATTCTGAGCTGAAGACAAATACACAGAAAAGATGGATGCAACTGGAGGTTGCAAACTTGCAAACAAGCAAACTTATACCTTCCGATGTCTTCAGGGAAAATTAAAGCAGGATTCTAATAGACGTGGATTCCTGCTCCCAACTAGGTGACAAATTCTTCAAGGCACAAGTTGTGTCTGAAATACATCCTGGAGTCACTATCAGAATCTTTTGACTTTTTACTTACTTGCCAAGAAAGATGGAGTGGGAAGAAGATTACTTCATTGTTGGAGCTGGGAAAAATAGTACATCCCGGGGGATAAGGTTTTGGCTATAGAGAAGAATATATCAGGAAAGCTTGTTACCAGCAAATTTTCGTAAGCGTCATGTTAGATGCAATATACATATCTTTTAGGGAAGTATAAAAATTGCAGTCACTTTTACTTAAGGGATCTAGTGATTCGTGGTATTAAAGACAAAGTGTTTTTTAACTTAAGGCCCACTCAGAAGGCATATGAAGCACATTACACAAAATGTTGGAATTCAGTTATTGGACTTGTGCAACACTCAGCACTATTTTGGATTCCGAAGCACATAACTGAATTCCAACATTTTGTGTAATTGGACTTGTGCAACACTCAGCACTATTTTGGATTCCTAACAAAACAGATACACTTTAACATTGTGGCTGAGCTACATAATATTTCCCAATGTGCATTCCCTCACCATAAAATGTGAAGTACATTTGTAGGCTAAAAACAGGATGGAACAAACTCTGGCCTGTGTGCCAGGTACTGCTGAACTGCAGAGATCAGTGCAGGTTAAGACACAATGGAGGACCTGAGTCCTGTGAAGAAAGCGGAGTGTGGAAACGCTGGAGTGGAACAAATCGCTCCCTCTAATGCCCTGCCTTATGGGTGATTACTTGGAGGACAGGGCCCTGCCACCAGTTCTTCATAGAGCAGCAAATACTTACCCATCCAATTTAACCATCCAAGTTAGTAGTTCACCTTGAAGAAGGGTATCCATACAGTGGCTATACATGACTGACTTACACTATAAGAACAGTTAAAGGAAAGTATTAACACATTATCTTGTCTCCTGTAAGGAGATAGAAAGCTTTCTCTGAGCCTTATCAGAGAAGCTTATTTGGTAACCTGAAGCATTGTTAATACAGAACTCCTGTGTGTCCTGAGACTCACAGAATTTCAAAGAGATCAGAGAACAGTAATTTTATTTTATAAGTATTAAAAAGAAATAAACTTTCTGTTCCGTGGGAATTTTCTGAAGGAAAAGGTTTGCTAGTGTACACAGCGAAACAGTTGAAATGAAATTAACATCCACAAAGGAAGCCATTTAAGCTTGTGAAGCACCACAACAAAGTAATTTAGCTGTGACTACTGTTGGAAGTCCTTTTCTCACCACTGGCATTTTTCATCTAAAAAGCAGGTCTCAGTTTTACAAGAGTGCAAGCTAGATGAAGACCACTATTGTCTTGACCTTTTCGTTTAGAGAAATACAGCAAAACCCAGTAATTTTCTTCTATACTGAACTTGTAAAACCTAAAATATTTGAAGGCCATCTTATTTTGCTGAGAACATTAATATATTTAAGGGATTTGAGTGGTATCTATAAGGAAGAGTTTGTTATCTTCAAGATGTATGCTATCCCATCTCAGTGTCTTCTTACTCTCATGGGGAACAATTAGACTGACGCACAGTTCAGTGTGAGATGAAGGTTGATGGAATTTAATGCTTTTTCATGGTATTTCAACAGGGCAATCCTGGAAACGATGGTCCTCCAGGCCGTGACGGTGCTCCTGGTTTCAAGGTAACTTGTTCTTTTATTTTATTTCATAATCATGGAAGAAATATTCCAGTATGTGTAAGTCAGTAGTAACACACTGTCTCTCCCTTTGTGTTCCTTTGTTCCCAGGGTGAGCGTGGTGCTCCTGGTAACGCTGGTCCCAGTGGTGCTCTGGGTGCTCCTGGTCCTCATGGCCAAGTTGGTCCTTCTGGAAAGCCTGGAAACCGTGGTGATCCTGTAAGTTGATGAGACCTTAATTTTTTTTGATTAACACAGGACTAACATTTGTCCATCTTATATATCCATTATACATCAAACACCTACAATATGTGGATAACAACTTTGCTTTCTGCAGAGATGTGTTGAGCATGGAACCTTTATTAGGTATAATATACAGCAGTGACATGCATTTTCTATTCCTGTTTCAGGGTCCTGTTGGCTCTGTCGGTCCTGCTGGTGCTTTTGGTCCAAGAGGTCTTGCTGTAAGTCTGATTTCTAAATATTACAACCTTGATGCAAGAAGAGAAAACATGCTTTATTACTGCGGACTCATGACTGTGCTCAAGATATGGGCCCAAAAAGTAGTGCTTAAGGAGCTGTAAATATTTATAGACCTAGAACCTCGATCAGCATTCTGTCTTATGGGACCGATCCTGAAGCTTTTGGGATTGACACTCTTCCTGGGTGTGTTAACAGGATGGATGTGTGTGTGTGTGTATATATATATGTATGGCATAACGTAGAATGCTCATGCTTAATTTTTGCTTTGACAGTAGTATATACTTGAAGCCTTCTATTTTATTCCTCTGACACCTACATCCCTTCCTAGGGCCCACAAGGTCCACGTGGTGAGAAAGGTGAACCTGGTGATAAGGGGCATAGAGGTCTGCCTGGCTTGAAGGGACACAATGGATTGCAGGGTCTTCCTGGTCTTGCTGTAAGTAAATGATTTTCAGTATTTTGAATATAATGAGCAAAAAAAGTAAATAAGATCACCCTAGTGTGGAATTGCATATGCATAACCCAGCAGGTTGATACCACTTACTCCACTCTGCATCATCTTTCAAAGGCTATAAGATTCTTTTTAACACTCAATGCTCTTCACATAAAATGGCAAATTTTGATATTGCCGTTCATAGTTGGCTTTAGAACTGAGTACCATTAGTTGCCCTGAAATTTGACTGCATTTGGCTAGCACAGAATTCAAAAAGCTCTGCCTTTGTTTTAATATTATTTCTTATTTTGGCCAGAAATTGTAAAGCCTTTGTATCACAGAGAAGCAGAAGTAATTTGTAGATTTTATTCCCTTTAAATTCTGGTATCCCCTTTAGGAATTCTGGCTTTTATTTTAAAGCCTTCTCTGAAAACCTGAAGAAACAATATAGAGACTTTTATAGGTTATCCCCTTAAATACCTCTTTAGTCTCTCTCTCCTCCCTCTCCAAAACAGGCATTTCATACCCCAACTCCACTAATAAATGCCATTAGCCCTAGATTCCCATTCTCTGAGCCCAAATACACAGGCTGACTATAGTTCCCTCTTGAATCATGCTAATACAAATGTGTGCCACTGCATTTTTTTTAATGACTATGCATGTATCTTTCCCAATAGGGCCACCATGGTGATCAAGGTCCTCCTGGTAACAATGGCCCTGCTGGCCCAAGGGTATGTGAATTTAAGAGCATATTCAGATAACTCTCCCATTCCTTTTGTGCAATATATATGTACACTCCCATTTATATGAATCTCTATTTGTAGTGTTTTCTACTGTCATTAAACTGTTCGAGTTTCCTTTTAGGGTCCACCTGGTCCTTCTGGTCCTCCTGGTAAAGATGGTCGCAATGGTCTCCCTGGACCTATTGGCCCTGCTGGTGTGCGTGGTTCTCATGGTAGCCAAGGCCCTGCTGTGAGTATAACTTATTTTTTGTTGATTTAACACATTTATGTCACAGTTACAAGAAAATAACTTCAAAAGCCTAGCAGTTTAGGAAAAGATGTGGTTTTCTTTATTAAAAAAAAAGACTTCCAAATGTCTGTTGTTATTTAACATTGAACATTTCCCTAATAGGCCTAAACCTGAAGTCCTTGTTCATTCCTTATGGCCAGACAGCAAATACACAAAGAAGATGTGGTAGTCCCACACTGTGCATCTTCTACTGCTTGAACCCATAGTAGTCACCACAGGGCAGGTCCATATGTGCTGCCTCAGATTAGAGTGGAGGGTGCTAGGAATTAAGTCAGACTATGCATGCGTGGAAGCATTTAATCCAGAGAACCATATGTCTAATAGAGTGCTGCTTGTCTTTTGCTTTTGAAAAACTTTAGGGTCCTCCTGGTCCTCCTGGTCCCCCTGGTCCCCCTGGTCCCAATGGTGGTGGATACGAAGTTGGCTATGATGCAGAATACTACCGGGCTGATCAGCCTTCTCTCAGACCCAAGGATTATGAAGTTGATGCCACTCTGAAAACATTGAACAACCAAATTGAGACCCTGCTGACCCCAGAAGGCTCCAGAAAGAACCCAGCCCGCACATGCCGTGACCTAAGACTTAGCCACCCAGAATGGAGCAGCGGTATGTTAGTGCCAGATATTTGCCCTTTCTGGCTCAGGGAGTACTTCCAGCTTATTCGCTTGCTTTGATGAATGGTATCCTTGGCCACCCAGTGAAAATACTAAATAACCAATGAAGAAGTTCTCTCTGCCTCCACTGAAAATAGATACAAGAACATTCTGAAAAGCTCTTTATAGCTATTGTTGCGTGA
This sequence comes from Aptenodytes forsteri, assembly GCF_000699145.1. Classification (NCBI taxonomy): domain Eukaryota; kingdom Metazoa; phylum Chordata; class Aves; order Sphenisciformes; family Spheniscidae; genus Aptenodytes; species Aptenodytes forsteri. The sequence goes on from NW_008796063.1 coordinate 692,762, forward strand.
TTATTGCAATAATTTTTTGAAATAATACAAAAATATTCAACCCTAACTTTCAAATACAGCTGCTTATACATTAACAATCTAGCATACGTATTTATCCCAGTTACCACCTTAATATTGTACCTAGTTGTGATATTTATGACCTCTCTCTGAGTTCCTATATCAAACAAGTGAATATAAACTGAATGCAAGTGTTGGGCTGAGTGAACTACTGTTCGCATTTCTTTCCTCAATGTCAGGCTTCTACTGGATTGATCCTAACCAAGGCTGCTCTGCAGATGCCATTAGAGCATATTGTGACTTTGCCACTGGTGAGACTTGCATCCATGCCAACCCTGACAATATTCCCGCTAAGAACTGGTATGTCAACAAGAATCCCAAGGACAAGAAGCACGTATGGTTTGGTGAGACTATCAATGGTGGCAGCCAGGTAAGTGATATATAGGAGGATGATTGTTTCCTACAGTGCTGTCTGAAGAATTCCCAATTCACTGACTCTCAGCAAGCAAACACATAAATTAAACTCTCTTAGAGGAGAAATATGGAAAAGGGAACTACCTTTTATCTCAAGGGAACAGAGCTGCAGTTCTGGTTTGGATCACAATTTGCTAAAAGGATTTCTCAGTATTGTTCTAATTTTTTCTTGGTGTCTGCAAATGATCAATTCAGCATGACTAATGGCTATTGCTAAGGGAAGCCTGGACTGGAATATGGTACATTAGTATAAAGACAGTCCAGAAACTGTCTGAAAAAGTAAGAAAAACATCTTTGCTTATTCTTTTAATTGAGATTTTTTTTACATATGACACTGTTCCTGGAAAGATACTTATTACACATCACTGATCCTGAGTATATGCCACCGTAACATTCAGAATTGCCACTGTAAGTAAAAACAAGAAATTTGTCTACTTGCACATTCAACACTGTACCAGCCAATTGCAAATAAATCACTTTTGTACAGCTAAGGAGATCTAATTACATAATTATTAAATGAAATTGAGTTCATCTTATGATGAAATCAGTGTTCAAGATCTTTTATATAAAAACATAGACTGATCACACTGGGTCAGAACAAATGTCCGGGGTAGTCTAGGGTCCTGTTTCTTACAGTGGCTAAAAGTAGATGCTGTAAAAGAATATAAGAATGAAGTAAACATTTGTAATATCCACAGACACTATTGTATTAGACTCAAAAAACAAAAAAGTCAGGGTTTTCTTGAGACGGGCATTGTTTCTGTGTGTCTATGGAAACAATAGATTTCTCTTCCTTGAACTTGTCTGATCTTGTATTTGAATCCACATAAACTGTTAACACCCTATCTTGGAACGGAGTTCTACAACTTAACTACATCCACTCACATCTGGTTTTCAACCTACCTCCTACTAGTTTTATTTGATGCTCTTTAGTTGCAATAGACAAGTGATCGCAGACTTATGTGATGATTTTTTTAACGTTCCTAGAGCAAATACCACATCACATACTTCCATTACAAACATCCACCTTTCCCCAGCAATACAACTGACTGGGTTCCTTTCTGTTTTTCAGTTTGAATACAATGATGAAGGAGTGACCTCAAAGGATATGGCCACCCAACTTGCCTTCATGCGTCTGCTGGCCAACCATGCCTCCCAGAACATCACCTACCACTGCAAGAACAGTATTGCCTACATGGATGAGGAAACTGGCAACCTTAAAAAGGCTGTTATACTGCAGGGATCCAACGATGTTGAACTACGAGCCGAAGGCAACAGCAGATTCACTTTCAGTGTTCTTGAGGATGGCTGCTCTGTAAGTAACGCAGAAACCGTGGGCACCATGATTGCCCATGCTTAAGCACGTGATTAGGGACAGAGTTGTGCTTTGATTCAGAATTAGATTATCAGTCAGACCAGCAGAATTTTATGCAGTGAAGATAAATAGCCTACAAAACCAACTATGCCACTTTAACAAGTGGGAAGGACTGGGGTACAAACAAAACCTACCTTGTACTGTGCAGTGTGGCAAAAAAGAAAAAGCTTTTCAGAGGGACCAGACCCAAATTCTGTGTAAGCTGAAGATTGATGAGAAAATCGCACACAAGCTGTAGTAGGGGCAGGATCTTTAAGTCCTGAAAATCTCAGGCAGGGTTCTCTGAGGGTTTAACATCAGTGTGAATAATATGGTAGTTTATGTAAAGCATCACACATGTGACTCCAGAAGATTAAAGTAAATATTTTCTCTGTATCAGAGATCTAAACAGTTGGATATGGGTATCTGATTTGCAAACAATGGCAGCAAAATTAATAGGAAATTCTTTCAGAAATTATCCATTCAGGTGAAACAATTCTCGATACTATGAACAATGCAATAACAATTGTAATGAATCTTCTCTTGCAGAGAAAGAACAATGAATGGGGCAAAACGATCATTGAATACAGAACAAATAAGCCATCTCGCTTGCCCATCCTTGACATTGCACCTTTGGATATTGGCGGCGCTGACCAAGAATTCGGTTTGGACATTGGCCCAGTCTGTTTCAAATGAATGAACTAAAATTAACTTAAAGCCTCTCCCAAATTATTCTCTTGTCATTTCTTTTTATAATGAAAGCTGACTCCTTCCATTTCTTCTGTTCATCTACTTGCTTAAACTCTGGGCGAAAGAGAAGGAGAAGAATTGATTGGAGCATTGTGCAATGAAATTTAATACAGCCCCAAAAGGACTTGGAAGTCTTTCAAGATTTAACACCTTGCTTTGGGAAATGTCAACCTTTGTAAAGAAAAAAACCAAAATAAAAAATCATGAAAGTTTGCACCACTTGTGGCCTTTGAATGTCTTCCACAGAGGAGGTTTAAAACCACGACTTCCAAAGGTTTAAACTACCTCATACACTAAATCAAGTGTGATCCACATCTTTTGTAGGTACTTCTCCGTATGATCTGAGGTACTTTCAGTTCCACTCAAAATACAGTGGTGCTAACTGCATTATTACAGAGTATCTTTCCAATACTTGAATTTTGATGGTGCTAGTAGCATTTAAAGTATCACTTCTCTGTTTCTTTGAAGTCTGTCTCAAAACTTAGAATGTCCTGTCTCTCCCGCAGCTTAAGCATGTGGATCATTTTTCCTCATCTTTGTCCTCTTCCTCCAAAATCAGGTGCTCCTGCTTTCAAATCTCATTTCCATCTTCTACAATGGGTTAAAAAAAAAAATCATCATTTCTCAAAAAAAGAAAGAAAATGTATTTTGTATATGTGAGATGTTTAAATAAATTGTGAAAAAATGAAATAAAGCATGTCCAGTGTTCCAAAAGAAACTATTTAATGAGTTAAGTTACTTGCTTAGATGCATTGGCAGATATTCATACCCAGAATTTACAATACATTTGCATTACTGCAACTATCTTAGCCCATTGCCGTAAAACATCTGCTTAGAGCATTCGAAGTCTGCCTACAGCTGTCTTACGGGTGTCGTTGTCTATTCAACTCCTCATTTGAACACCACCTTTTGAAAAGTCCATAAGAAACTTAGTAACTCCGTGCTCATAGTATGAGAAGATCAAAAGCAAAAATAATTCCTTCCTTTTTTTCCAAATGCTAAGCAGGATTAATGGCCGAAAGAAGAAGAACGAGGCTTCTGTCTTCCACTTGAAGACAGAAAGCTCCTTGGTGTTGAGAGAGCTCTGCTGGCTGATGCCATGCTGTAATCAGCAGAGCCGTGCTGTGTGCTTTTGAAATGATGTGCAGAAGTCCATGCAAGGAATCTCTAAATTTAGTTCTCTTGTCAGGAAGATCAGGGTTTGTTAGGCCCGCATAGTCCATCCAGTTCTGAATGATACACAGAACTATCTGCTGTTGTTAACCTTCATAATTTACTATCGCAAAAAACACCACGAGAAGCAAAAACTGTTCTTATCTGAGGCCTTTGAAGAGACTGCTATCATACAGTGCTTTTCTGAAAACCCTAAATGAACTGCAATTCCAACAGCCATGTTTTTGGGAAGGCGCTTGGGAGAACGCACAAAGGACCTTGAGGTCAACAGCAAAAGCAGGTAAGGGAAGAGGTGAGACAGGCTTAGTCAGCAGGAACCCCCAAAGGGAAGCATGAAGAAATTATCCAGAAGGTCCCTGTAACCTGAAGAAAGCACCACTCCAACGGTTAGCAGCTTGACAGTCTGAAGGCAGCTCCAAACAGTGCAAGGAGGAATAAGCACTAAAAACTGATTCTAAAGAACAGTTCTTCATTCTTGCTTGCAATGAATTGATTGAGGAAAAAAGGGGCAAATACCAAAACATGGCCCTAAGTGCAGCTGCCATGTGCCCACAGCTGTGTGCTGAATTAACAGAAGGGGAATTGCCATGATAAAATACAGCCCTTTTTTTCTTAAGTGAGTAAAACATACTGCAGGTAAACACCTGCGTTTATTCATTGGACCATGATGATTCTTAGTGTTAGTACTTCAATCATTGTCTTAGTATTTCAAAATACAATTTTTGTTGTTGTAAAAAGAAAATAATTACATGCTTTAAAATGGTAAGAGTTCTTTTCTCACGTAGCTTATCTACACACATCTACACATATCTACACACTTATCTACACATACATAGAATTCTATGATTCTACACGCCAGGAAGTTCCTACAAGGACTGAAAAAGTACACTTACATCCCTCAGTCTATGTAATCTACTAGGATGTATGCAAAGGTTATTGCTAGGACTAGGAGGTGGATTATTGCTGTCTGGGAAGGAAAAAAAAACCCGCAGTTTTTGGGTTTGACGTTTAGAAAGGAAACTACAAAGGGCAAATGCTGTCTCTTTTGTCATCTTCTGATCTCTCCTTTGCTCTCTGTGATCTATTCCATGGCATGTCCTGCTAGGCAGAGAACGCTTCCTTTCTACGAGCCCATCGGTAACATCCAAATTCTTCTGTGTTTTCACGCCTTCGCCACAAAAGTGGACTCACTGGGAAATTAAACTGGAAAAAACACACAGCACCTACCTCACAACTTCTAGCCTCATTAGCACCGAGAAGATACTCAGTTTGGCCTGCAGGTTTTGAGCTCATCAGAATTTACCGCCCAATCAAGCATTTTGCTTATGCTATGCACAATACTGAAGAAACTGTCTTTCCTCTCAAGGACCGTAGCTGAAAATAAGTGAGATGAACTGCAGACAGCGCAGGAAGCCTTCGTATTGTCTAATTTCAGGAATATAAAATGTTGAGTAAACTTCTGGTGAAGTGAGCTTAATCATCTTTGGGAGTGGTCTGCCTCCCTATAAGGGAGGATTATCACTTTAGATAAAGTGATCTTTAGATCACTGAGATTATCACTGGAGAATTTAATTATAAGCAGGTATGCATCAGCAGTAATGCAACTAAACAGTTAGCATAAATTAGCTAAAACAATAGGGTTAAAATAGGTTAAAGTTTGCATTCGGAACAGGAAAGAAACCTGGAAGGAAAGGAAAATAGCTGGAGTAATTATGTGAAAGATAAAGTTTGCAGCAAGCCCTGGCTGTACTGCATAGGAACAGAATTGCTGGAGAAGCTGCGTAAGGCTGGTGAGAGACTAAGGGCCCACTGACACGCACAGGGCTCGGTTGTGGTATGATTGTGTAAATTAAAGTACTGCAGCATTCAGACACATCACTTGTGTGATCAATAAATGTGTCCTGACCGTCAGTTCCTTATGCCATCTCCCCAGGAGATGAACAGAGATTAAAAGGCTCCTGTCAGTAGGTGCTTCGAATTGCATCTAAGCTGAAGCCTGAAGTCTCCAGTGCAAATATTCCTTACTGTATCCATAAATCTCACTAAAAAGTCTTCAGAAGTGTTTAAAGTGCCTCTGTGTGTATGAACTGGGCTTGCTACGTAGTCTTCTTGACACCTGAGTTTTAGTTGTTGTGATGAGCAACAGTTCTTGGGGCTGGTTTGCACTTTCATAAGCATGTATTTCTACGAGCACAACTCCCTTGCAGTCAGCCTGTGATCCCAGTATGCAGGGGAATCATTCGGATAAACAGGAATCAAACAAAACAGCAGTTGCTAGGGGGTGATGAATTCAGTCTCCCCTTTCCTTGCTCCTCCTGAGCGTAACCTGCTCTCCTGGGGCCAGCATCAGGCTGATATGTGCTGTTTCCCGTTTCAGCAGGCTCAGCTAGCAGCACGTTGGGCTCCCTGTGGCATGTGCTTTTGCGCGAACGTGGTGTAAGTAGGTAAAAAATAGAGGTGATGAGAACACGGTAAATTTGACCAAGGTAGAGCGAAAGGAAACTTCAAAACCTGGAAAGCTGTTGTAGAAGGGACGGTTGTAACTGCGCAGGCTGCTTCACTGGGAAGAGAATCATGAGCCACTGACAATTATCTTAAAGATCTCTGTTTATCAGTTTAAAATATGAATACTATGCCAAAGACTATGAACAGACAGATTTCCTTTAATACAAGTGAGGGACAAAACAACGTTAACAGATGAACAGATCTACATTTCCACCACACAGCTTTAAATTGCAGCTTTTGACGTGACTTTTGATCAGTTTTGCTGTCGTGCTTAGTGGTTTCAGACGGGATCTCCTAGAAGCTGTTTTTCCACCGCCCACTTGATGCAGTGTTTTCCAGTATTAGAATAATGTATACCAATTTCAAACAATGAAGTAATAGCAAGTTCAAATAAAGAAATTCTTAGGCATGCTACCAGAAGTAATCTCTAATTCATCTAGCTTTACTCAGGCTTCATTCCAAGCTCATTAAAATACCACTAATTTTCTGTATTGTTCCCCCATAAATCTCAGATGCAAAATGAATACAATCTATGGTGCATAAACGAAGATCTTCCGCAGAAATGACTGTATTTCCATATTCTTTGGCCGGAGTAAATTTGTCCTTTCCTGGAAAATAGGTGGTTGAATACAGGTGTTAAATGAGCAAAATTTCCTAAACGTGATTCCATGCTTAAGTATACTCTCCAGCTACTCATGAAATGATGGTTCTCATTAAGCCAAATATAAGTATTAAAACAAACAAATACAACATTTGAATGCCACTTTGAACACAAGTATTTGAAATATATATAATTCATTCCAATAGTTATTGTCAACACCATCTTAAAAACACATATATGTTTTATTTTCTGTTACTGCTTTCAAGCCACCGAAATCGGTTCTTTGGGTGAAATGAAACAGGTTTTCCCAAATGCCAATTCTTAAGACCCTTAGTGAAACAGCAAGAGCAGTTCTCCACCATTTCCACATGCGTAGTGCACCACCTATTGACTGTTGGACTCGATGATCTTAGAGGTCTTTTCCAACCTCAATGATCTTAAGTATACTCTCCAGCTACTCATGAAATGATGGTTCTCATTAAGCCAAATATAAGTATTAAAACAAACAAATACAACATTTGAATGCCATTTTGAACACAAGTATTTGAAATATATATAATTCATTCCAATAGTTATTGTCAACACCATCTTAAAAACACATATATGTTTTATTTTCTGTTACTGCTTTCAAGCCACCGAAATCGGTTCTTTGGGTGAAATGAAACAGGTTTTCCCAAATGCCAATTCTTAAGACCCTTAGTGAAACAGCAAGAGCAGTTCTCCACCATTTCCACATGCGTAGTGCACCACCTATTGACTTAGACACTAATTACCAGCCCCTGAAGAGTATTTTTCTAGGTTTTTTTCCTGAATTCATTGTCATGGTTACTATCCAAATCTCCTCAGCTGCCTGTGGCCAGGAATATCCCAAGGGCTATTTCTACAAAATGTCAGCATCACAACTCATCCTAAAAATATAATAGGTTATCAGAAGAACACCCATCTAAAGCAGAAAAGCTCCTGGCAGCAAACTGCAGTCTCACTTGGGGTAGAAAAGGCTCAAGACAATAATAATTTAGTCTTTTAGTTGTCAGGTTCTATGAATCCAAAACAGCAGATGCAAAATCATCTGGTTAATAGCTCCCCAATGAACCAAATGCTTGTCAACATGCTGCCCGTAACTCACTTATCAGTCTCCTGCAACCAGCTCTGTGCAAAGATACTGCTGTTAAATGGACTTCTGTCATTTTAGGTATGCAGTACATTTGGTAGTGATCTGGAACAGGTCAGAGCAAAAAGAATTTTATTTACAGAGGAACTGCAGAACTGGGTGCCTTCTGTTCCACAATACTGCTACGAGGTTTATAAGGACACAGGTGGCAGAAAGGAAATTCAAGATGGCATCTCACAGATGTCTCTTTCTTCCTCTCTATCTTCCTAACAAACTGCTAGATGCTTACTCAGCTCCCACAGTCAGAGCCTTAGCCTTTGAGCACACCCCGTGTTTTCAGACGAGAAAATCAATTGGAGAAGTAGAGCATTTATACCACCTCTCTTTCTAAGCAATCCATTTACACTGGAATCACTCCAGACTATTTAATTTTATCTTAATCCAGGGCAAGGTTTCAACTTTTTCCTCCTGTTGTCTGCCTGCACTTCTGGAAAGGTTAAAAGTTATTTTTGCAAGGCAAAGACAGCCTTGTCCTGAGGCATAAGTGGAAGCCATTAACAACTGCACCCATGCTTGAGTAAACTATTCACAACCCACTAAATTAGCCTCCAGACCTCACGGTGGGATTTGGACATCAGGCATCGACAATTATGCTTTTCACAAATATATATATATATATATATATATACAGGGTTAACATGAGGTTCATAATGGGGGAAAATGGTAGCAAAGCAGTTTGAGGTGAGAACGGGTTTGGATGCTCTCTCATCACTGATGGAGGGCACAAGTTTCCTCCACAAATTGCCACCGTAGAAGTCAACCGACATGGTTATTTCAGAAATGCCAGTATTCCAAGACTCTTACCATGACAACACACCAGCGGTAGCATTTATTGGGTGTCTGATATGAACAGCCTCTGCATCAAGTTCCTGAAGCATTAAGTCCACAGTAGGAGTGCAGAACGTCTTTCCTCCATATTACAGAGTCAGAGTAGGGGAGAACTGGGCCCTTACTGTTTGCAAAGGCAGGCAATGGCACAGACCTCGTATTTCTATCACCACGCATCTTTTTTTCAAACAGAAGGTAGTTCTCACTTCAGAAAGCAAAAAAGGGATCTTTGATCCTGTGTCTTGAGGTTTAACTATTTTGTTAAAATTCAAACTATCCAGGAGAGCAGCATTTCCTCAGCCTACTCATACTCTTTCTGAAAAAAAATCTAGATTACCTAAAAACTGACAGGAACAATAGGATGTCTGAGTAACTAAATAATGTAGTAGTAATCACTAGATGTTATAATTTTTGTAAATATTAATGATATTAATCAATTAACCATTTAACTACATTTAATTAGGACATTATTGATTAATGCTGGTATTATACTATTAAATCACAATAATTAAATAATTACGTATGTGGTAATTAGAAATTTCCCATTAAAAAACAGAATTTGCTTTTGGTTTTCTGTTCAAGTAGTTCTACCATGTTCATGACTGTTGGAGGAATATCTGTCCCTTTCTTCTTTCCACACCTTCTTCCATCCTTAACGCCAGGATGGCAAACTATCTCACCCTGCCGGCTCTACTTCTACACTTAGGTTTCTTTTTAAGTGGGTACACTTCCATTACCCCACCACCATACCCAAATGCTTTTTGTACTCTTCCCAGAAGCAGTAAATATGGCCAGGTTCTCAGGCCTGGGAAAAATCATGCAATAGCCTAATTGTTGAAATGATCTTCTCTACTTAGTGGTCTAAAGGACAGGGTTTTGTCTTCATGAAATCCTCTCTCCCTAATGATTATAGGTTTTTCTGGGCAATTTTGTGCAAAGGGGTTTACCACTACCTTTTGGTTAAGGTATTTAACATCTCAAGGTGTTAGTCTCTGCTCCTGACTCCCAGTAAATTCTCTACACAGTGCCTAGAATATGTGTCAAGAAGAGTCACCCACACAGAGCCTTCCTTAATTTAGGCAAAACGCTTTTCATGTTTACAATTGTTTCTGGTTGATAGTCTTTTTTACCTTCACCTTAATTTTTATCTTTCAGCATTTCACAGGGAATAAGACTAACTTTAATTCCTCAGTTCAAAAGAACATCCATGGCTATTATTGCTGTACCTATCTCTACACCATGTTTGGTTTACCACAGTCATCTAAAATTTCAATTCCTACAGAAGCTGCACATACCCAAAATGATTGGTTCCCCGGACCCTGCAATGAGATCCAAAGGACCTCTGCTTATTCTTCCGCAAAGAGGGCAAACCACATCCATGCAGAGCGCCTGCCTCACAGTACACAAAGAGTAGAATTAAAGTGTGTATCGTCTTCATATCTCTCGGCTACTTTCATTTGCAAATAGATACAAGAGGTCCTTTGAACTTTTTCAGTTCCATATTTGGTTCCGGGGTACAGACTTCAAATACTTTATTTCATATAGTTCCTGTAACTTTTGAAACTATTGTTTTAGGTAGTAGTCTCCAATTTGTTGAATATCTTAAGAGTTAAGGTTAAGAATTCCTTCCCTGTGCAAGACAAGCTGGTGGTTTGTGCCTGCAGATGAGAATGTCCTTGGCTGGCTCCATTCCCTGTGCCTGCTTTCTTTGCCAGGTGAAAGGAACTAACGTTTCAGCTCCTTCCTCCTGAGCTGGGATGCCCTCAGCTCCTTTGGGAGTATGAGCTCTTTGTCTCTCCTGGAGATTCAGGAATTACATTCCTGCCCCCCACCACACCCCCCACTGCAGGTTAACCATTACATATGCATTTTGACAAGCATGTCCAACAGTAAACAACACCATTTCTAAGATCTTGCTCATGTTTAAGCCAGTGTTTCTCTGGCCCTGTGTACGATGATATTACCATCTCCATAGCCTTTACTGTTTTCTGTATATCAGGATCTCATTGATCACTTCTTTGCAATAAGACTTGGGTATCCATTCCAGGTGTGACCACTCTGTTAATAAAATTATGGGCCAAGGACTGACCTTTGGATTAACTGAGTTTCTCTCTCACCTTCTTTCATGGTCCATATCAACGTTCTTATCTTCTCCTTATCTTCTGCTCCAGAAGCTTAGTCTATAAACCTGTCCTCTATGTTAATTCTACATAAATACAGCGGAAATTTCATATGCAACAACTCAGTAGCTGTTTTCTGTGAGCTTTGTCTAAACAGCTCCTTTACCTCTTTGCCACAAACATGATAGTGCACTGTTCAAACACAACATGAATAATTGCATTGATTCCTATTGACCCCTTCATCTGTTTCTTAGCATGGTTACAAATTTTAATAGATATGTCAGTTAAACTCATAGCCTTTTACTATCTGAAGCTCTGAAATTTAAGACAGTATGATCTTCCAAAAATAACAATTTTAAACTGGTTACCTGATATGATCTGGATCTAGTCTGTTGAAAAACAACTGGGATTTCTTTTCCATTTTCAAGTTGCTTTGCACTCTTCTGCCACCTTGAGGGCATAGAGCCATCTTCTGAAAACCAGGAGGTGTTTCCAAGACATGTCTTACTTGTAGAGTGAAAGCACTCTGTCAAAACCAACAGATAAGACCAAAGATCTCTTCCGGTTTTATTAGCTGCTCTTTTGCATCTAGATCAAGGCCAGCTTGGCCTTTTTTCTTGGCTATTGGCTCACCTCTTTACCAGCTCATTGTCTGCTTCCTGCTCCCAAGCCAATAGTACGCTAGAGTTTTTGCCTTCAGCTTTGAAAACAGCATTTTGGTTGCCTCTTTCCTAGTATTTAGATCCTTATGCTCCAGCACTATAGAAAGGAAGACATCTCAAAATGATTAAATTCTTGCATGTACCATGAAAACAGGCAGACGGGCAGTGGAGAGAGAGCCCTACCAGTTTTCCCTGCGAGAGAAGGGCTGACTGATAAAATGGTAGCAAGAGAGAGCTGCTGAAGGATATAGGCTTCAGTGGTTTCACTCCATATTGATTTGTTCTGGTTTTAGGCTTTAGAGAAAATCATATTCTGTCAGTTAAACCTTTCAGTACGAGTGTTTTTAAAGCATAAGCAAAAACATCACATCAAAGACTTAGCTCCATTTGCCTGTCATAACAGCAATTATTAAAGTGTGCCATGCACAGGAGATTTAAAGCTAGAAGCAACCAGTAACAGCTGTCCTGCAGATTCCAACTCACCAGGCTCTTACACAAAATTTCTGGAAATGGCACAAGTACTTGGCTATCTGTTAATTCCTAAATGACAAATCTTTGCTAAGCCTGAGGTGCACAGTAGCCCATGTTGATATTTTGTATATATATGTTTACATTTCAACATCATAAAATTAAATAGACCCATTAGAGGTCACAGCAACCCAACAGAGCACCGCAGAGACAAACAGATATGACAGAACAATGTGAACCCTAAGGAACACTCTGTAACATTCCACTTAAATTAAACTATTTCTATGCAATTTCATCTTTAAATAATGACCCGTGGAAATATTTTTGTCTGTTAATCCATTACAGATACTTTAGCAAACTAGTGTTTTAATGAGCCTGAGGCTAACAGACAATTTGTTTTCCAATGTTTCATAGAATCATAGAATGGTTTGGGTTGGAAGGGACCTTAAAGATCATCTAGTTCTAACCCCCGTGCCACGGGCAGAAGAAAGAGGTGAACCCGTCCCTGGGTGGGCTCGAACCACCAACCTTTCGGTTAACAGCCGAACGCGCTAACCGATTGCGCCACAGAGACTCCCTGGTTATGATTATCTTTATAATAAAAAATAATTTTCCTTCCTAAAATGAAATTACCTTCCTAAAAACATTGATTCCAAGTAGCAGAGATACTCTGCATTAAATCCTACTATATCCTAGAATCTTTCAAGCTGACAAAAACCTTACAATACTTCCTTGTAGTAGATTATTTCATATAGAATCTAAGCAATTCAGCGTTTAAATGCAAAAACTACTCAGCAGCTGTCTGCAAATTCCAATAAGAAATTACAAAGGAAAATAACTAAGATTGTTCTTATTGGAGAAATTATATTGGCTGGTAGTTTCTCCTTATTAGTAGTGAGAAAAGAGCCCTCTTCCAAAGGCTTGAACTCTCGCTATCAAAATCAACAGATAGGGATCTTTTCCTCCCTGACTTCAGTCAAGCATGCCCAGTTCCACCAAATTTCAAACTCATTTAAAGAAACTTGGGAAAATAGCATAACTCTAAAGATCCAGAGTTGTATCAAGTTCAGTGAGAAATGACCTTCTGGAGATATCTTTATAAAAACTGACTTCTTCCATTTCTAATACAGCTTGGTTTTCACTCCTAAAAGAATATTACAGAATCAAGTGTGTAAATATCAGTTGCTCGGAAAAATCGGAGCTGACAAGACATTTATTAATTTCAAAAACAGTGTATTTTTGCACTGGTGTCCATAACAGTCAATCACAATTTTTCATTCACAAATAAACTTCTCATGCTTTGACTTTTCCATTTCAGCTTTTGTCCCATAAACTAATCAGACCTTCCCATTTTTAGATTTGCTTTTAAATTATAAATTCCATAGCTTGTTCATAGGCTGGTTCCACAGTGAAATACGTGCCACTTTCACAGTCAGCCAGTTTCACTGCCTGGAATATTGCTGGATAAGTAACATCATCTGAGAACATGAAGGGAAGGCTGCTGAATGAGGACAGCTTAAAAGTTGCTCTGCGGAGCTGGGGTATTCTCAGTGGCCAGCCGAAGGGTGCTGTGCAGCCTCCCTCCAGCAGCACTAAATAATCTAGTCAAGTATTTGCCAATTGACATAGGTATATTTAATATTTTACTTTCTATTTTGGAGGGGTTCTGAAACACTGAATTGCACAAAAATAGTGGCAATTATACATGAGTGAAAATAGGTCGGTAGGTTTGGGGTCTGAAACCCGGTAGAACATTCTTCCAGTTTCTCATAGCCAGTAGGAGATGCCACTTCATTCATCATTAATACTTACATTGTCCTTAATTTTTCTTTAGCCAAATGTTCTTTGTGACATTGAAGTTTGCCTCTGTTCAGGCTCAAAGGATTTAGTTTCCTATGCCAGTGTTTTCTTATCCACTGGGATATTTTCCTACCCCAATGTTCCAGGCATTATTGCAGGCAATAATAGCTGCTTCACTTCTCGCTTTCTTTTCTAACAGAAAAGCTTCACCTTCTTGTTCCAGCTTTTTACCTACCTTCAACTCTCAAAATGTCACTCCTTCCTTATACTGCTTTTATGCTTGTGAACATTGTCTTGCCAGGAAATCCCGCTTGCCTCTTCATCTAAGCCTCTTCATGATGTTCTTTGGATCATTTTCTAGGTTTTGACTGTTTTCCTGTCAATCATACTGTTTTCCTTGCCATGTTTTGCCCTATATTGATCGCTGACCCCATTACAGACTCCAGGCTTTGAAAATTGAACTGATTCTTTAAGAATTAAGGGAATGAAGAGAACCGCTTTACAGAGATGCTTTACCTTCAACCAGCATTCATATCAAGCGCAGCCTGATCTCTCTCTTACCAAATATTTTTTCCTCAACCTGTGCCGTTTCCTCAAATCCTGGAAGGTTGCATGCCATCTACGCATCCAAAGGTCCCATAACATGCAAACCTTTTTAGCGGTATCAATAGGCACAAGCCATGAACAAAGCTGTAAGAGTAGGTGCTGTGCAAGCACAGAGCAAAAAGATTCCTCCTAGAGCAGAAAGAGTGAAGCCTATCCAAGGAGCGCTAGAGGACAAGTAGCCATGTCAACAGACTTTTAAAGAGCTTTTAATAGGAATTCTAAGATCTTCTAAATTATATTTAAGAAACTACATCTTCAGGCCTAAAGTATTTCGAGATGATATCATGGGAAAGAGAAACAAAGAAGCGGGAATTTGAGCACAAAACAAGACCAGATTGGTCCAGTCTGCACAAAGTATAAAAATGAGGCTGAAGACTGTATCTAGTCGGCCTAGAGACCAGATGAAAAGTCAGTTATATTTTCTTGTTAGATTTGTAGTAATGCAGCTTTATATTAGTGATTAGATATTAACCCCTCGAAGGGATGCGCACTCAGGCATTGCTCCTCTGGGATGAATCCCATTCTCGTTCAGATGTTTGCACTTCAAGATACACTGAATTTTTAATCTCCTACAGCTCATCATCTGAATCTTGGGCAAGACTTATCCTTAACAGCTGGACCACCTACTAGTATTTTTTTAACATTTCTTTAGCTAATGTTCTTTAGCATTTTAAAATGTAGAAACGATCAGTACTAAGTTGTTTTCCCTTCCATTAAATTTATAAAAACTATTCTGCCTATGTATTTCTTTCCTGCAATCTTTTATTACATTGGTTTAATTCATTTGCTATATTCCCTAATTAGTATCTTCTGTAAAGTTCTTCCTTGCCTCTCAGCTTCATGTCAGGGCAATCAATAAATGAAAATCAACTCTCACTCACACAGGTACCTGGCCTTTTTATCAGAGTACACCTACCTAACATCTGTGACAAAGGTGACCGTTGAGGTAGGGTATGTTATAGCTGCACATTATGCATAAGCTGCCTGAGACTTTGATGTAGGACTTTTTGAACTCAAGGCTAAGTATTTTTTAATGGACCAGTATCAGACAGACTACTAATGTACTGCACAGAACATTAATGATGATTAGTGTTAATGATTTTTACTAGAGATCACACTGATAGAAGTGGAATGATGTTCTCTCTCTCTCTGTTTTAAAGAGAACATGGTAATTACAGGATGGCATCTGTATTGCCGGCAGCCAGAAGAGAAGGCTTCTAATGCTCCACGAACATGACACAGCTTGGACAGTGGCTGTGTAGGCTTCCAAAGACTGCCCCATAAATATAAAGAATTCTGCATCTTAAAGAGACACATCTGGGAGCATAAGGGGGAACCAGGAGGAGGAACAATGTGAAAATGAAGTGTTGATGAAAAAAGAGTAACTCAGTTTGACAAGGAACTAACAGTGACTGCCATTTTCTCTCAACCAGGAGTCAAGAAAAGGGAGGGGGGAAATAGAAAAAAATAGTACCTGCATACCAAGAAACTCATCTAAATTGAAAACCTGTAAAAGCAGTAATTTGTGATAGAATTTCCAAGGTCTTACAGGTTTGGTGGCATATTTGTTTCAGTATCTGGCTGAGACAGTACTCAGAGTACACTGCTTGATTGAACAAGTCCACTGAGAAAAAACTTCTGTAGTCCCTGTTCATTAACGTAATCAAATATTTGCAATAGATGGCTAGCATGCATGCACATGCCACATGGAAACTTGATGCTTACTGAAAGATTGATTGCCATTATGAGGCTGAAAACTCAGCAATTAAAATGTCTGATGCCGTCATTTGGCAAGTACACAAAAGCTGCTGAAGCAAAAGCTGCACTACTGAAAGTATTACTCTGCCCAGGAATCCGTTGGAGATACAGCTTTATTTCTGGAATTACAATATGACCAGAGCAATCTGACAATGCTGCACAAATTAAATTAAGATGTGATATGTTTTGGGGTATGGCAGATCCTACTGATCAATTATTCCATGCTTAACCTGTAAGGTAATGTAGGGAATATTCCAGTTAGTATATAACAAGCAGTATGTTCCTTATAAACATATGAACATTTTCCTTATGAAACTTACAGATTAGAGGTAAGTCATAATTTTTCTTCCAGCTCTGGTGCCTATATTCCTTACTATATATACTTGTGAAAAATTAATTCCACTCCTATAAGTATATAAAAACTCTAAAGGGAAAATATAATGTGAGAATGCCCTAGTATTGCTCCGACCGAGAATGTTTAAGTATCAGCTCTCTGCAATAGCTGACTTTATAACAGATAAGTCATCTTATCTGTTCTTACATGCTTACAGTCCTTGGGATTGCCTTGTGCCTTTGACTGAGGACAGCAGATCTAACTCCAGAAGCTACATGTGGCTGTAATGCTGAAAACAGGAAAATCAAGAGAAGGAGATCTACTGTGAACTAAGCTTATCAGCAAATTCGTATGTACATACCAGGTTTGACCCATGGCACAAATTTCTCCTTCCGTTTACACTGAGCCTGCCAAGCAAAGTCAGGAAGCAATAAAGGAAGAATTATCTCACCTAAATTATACCTGTGTAAATGACATCTACCCAGTTTAAACTTATTATCCAAATTCAACAGAGAGTTGCCGTTCCTAATGGTTAAGTCACCCACCTTATTCTAACTCATGAGTAAATTACCGGTGTCATACTTCCACCAGTTCTACAGAGGGAGGTCGATGATTAATTTAAAATAGACTGGTTCACTTAAGTGGGTGGAGTTAGGTGAGATGAACCCCATCTTTCCTGATTGCTTTGTTATATTGACACATAGGGGAAATAGTGCAGCCGAGAACTACAGTAATATTTTAGCTTCTGTCATTAGTGACCATACATAACACTGCAGTCTCTTATGAAAATAATGAATTCAGTTAAGCCAAGGCTACATCTGTAGAAAATAGAAATGTGAAATCCCTCCTGTGGCTTTTCACTCTTAATATTCATAGCCATTATCCCATGCATGCAGTAGTGTCATATCTCCACTGCCTCTCAAAGGAACTGCTTCTCTGTTTGCTGGGTCTTCTCTCTGTGGTTGCTCTAGGTGTTCCCCTCCCACTGATGGCCTTTGATGCTTCCAGCAGAACAAGCAGAAAGCAAACATGAAGCTTTAGCATTTGCACACCAAAAGCTGAGGTTTGACTGATCAGAAGAGCTAGCAGACCTCTGATTTACTTCCAGCACACTAAGTTTATCAGGAAAATAAAGTAGGTATATAATGAAAATTACAAAGCTGCTTCTAGCTAGTAATAGTTCATGTCTGGAGTCGGTTTCATAGTGTACTTAGCAATCCCTAATTAGCCTTTTAGCAATCCCTAATTAGCCTTTTATATCAGGTCTTTTATACATAGTGGTTTTGGTGTGAATTACTCAGGTGTATGTAATGATGCCAAATTCAAATAGCTTGTGAAAAACCTGTAAGAAGCAACACCGCACGCACACAAACCACTTCCTCACTCATGGCACTTCAGCCAAAAGCTTCTGACTGAAATGAGGGAGATCTCTCTTGTCGAACACCTAAGCAATGTCTCCAAAGGAGCGATGAAGCAAAAGCAGATGTCTTGCTCACATCCACATACATATTTAATATACACGGGTGGATTGTCTTAATTAAGATATTTAACCTGCAACAGTATGCATTTGTACAGTCCTAAAACAACAGAGATGTAATCCACACGTGGAGTTTTCAGGCATCGCTGACAGCCAGTGTTAGTGCTTCAGGGCAAATGAGGACCGCCCAGGGACTTCCAGTAGCAGGCAGCAGATCTGAAACAGCCCTCCAAAGGCTGTGGGACAGAGTTACTATTTCTGGATGTTGTAATTTTCTGAGGTATCTATAAACAAAAGTATGGTTGTTTTGATACCTTTTTAATTTCTGCTGTTCTTTCATAGGAAGAAGTTGATTTAACTGAAGATCAGTGAAATTCTCCAGAGAGTCTATCTTGCAGTAGAGAGCTGAATTCTTTTTTAATTTTGGGAGAAAAATTTAAATTTTGCTGCTCAGGCATTGCAGCCATCCTAACTGAGAAGCTGAGTCAACGCTCCGGGAGCTCCAGTTAAACTCCGTGCTTTCTGCATCTACACCACTTAGAGCAGCAGCGTTAACTAGGGTAAGTTTTGAGGAGCTACGCTCACAGTCATAAATGCACCTTGCAGACTTGCAGCATAGCCAGCAAGCTTAACACAGTTATATTGCAGAATGAGACAGGCTGAATTAAATATGCTTTGGTTGGATGAAAAGTCTTACTTAATCATGAATAAATGTTATAAAAACAAATGAAGAAGAGTATCTGTGGTCCTCAATGACTGCAGGAAAGACACATTTCATAAGACTGTTAAGAATCATTAATGAGCAACGATGCAAAAAGCTACAAAACATATTCTAGTGAGTACTTTCAGTTACAGAAGCTGTTAAAAAATGTTTAAGTTGCTTCCTAAAGTGTAAAATGCTTGCAGCTGTTATTTGAACATATGTGAAATGAGGACAAAGAAAGCTAAACACGAACAGGAATATTTTAACACATAGTAAGGTTTGTTCACAGTAAGAAGACTTTGAAAATTCTTGGCTTTTTGAATGCTGCATGACCAAAAAATAATACATGAATGGGAATTTTTCATTTATGGAGTAAAGGAATCCATACTATGACCAGGTTTGGGGGGGTGTTGTTTGTTTGGGGGTTTTTGTTAGGTTTTTAAAAAAAATAAAAAAATTACCCAGTAACTGCAAATCTGTACACTTGGGAGTTTACCTGATACCTTTTTTCCCCTCTCTCCCTGAGAGAAAAAAACAGATGACTTTAAAATAGTGAAGTGTTTTTATTATTTAAAAAAATTGCTCAGAAACGGAATGAATTAACAGACAATTGAATAGAAAAAATACAGATTACAAGTTGGCAGATAGTAAAGACATTGGTTGGGTGGAAATGGCATATACATTGAATATATAGTAACAGTGCACATCAGAAGAATACTTAGAACTCAGATCTTGTATGTACATTACATTATGTTTGCATAATGCTTTAAGTTCTTCTGTTTTTCAGGTAAGATTTGAAAATAAAACTTTGCTTGCAGTGTGTAGACTTCCTGGGTTTGGTTCCCCCCTCCCCCCAATTATTTTTTCACATATTATTAAATGAATAATCAAATTCAACGATCTGCAGAACTTCCAGAATAGTGGTGTTTGGATGACAGGGAAAGAGAAGGATGGTGAAATGAAAACCAGACTTTTTTTTGTGTTCAAAATCCAGATAATTCATGATTATTATTTACCCACTCAGTTAAAAAAATCTTTTTTCATTCTTTTTTGGCCAGTCCTAATGAAAAGAGTTCTGCTGGATCTGAGGGAGAGCAAGTATTTCAAAATCCACCAAGCACAGTAAGTACTTCATCATGAACCCGAGGCTTGACTGCTGTTTATTTCCCGTATTTACACGAATACATACTTAACACTTTTCCTGAGTTTTATGTTTGTTTATATATGGTTTGGTTTATACACGGTCACTTTATTTTGTGGAAATGTGTTTCCTGTGACTGCCTGCGCTGCTCCGGGCCTGGCGGGTTGGGCAGGCAGCTGCCCACCACCGCTTCTGGCGAGGGCCAGGTCTCGGCTAGCAGACTCGCTGCCCAGCACCTTTCCCCAGGCACGACTCAAGTGACTGCCTGTGGAGGAACAGGATTTCCCTTTGGGAAGATGTCAGCATTTCACCCGCAACACGCACCTTTTTTTTTTTCTCTCTTCCTGTAAACCCAGGTAATCTGTGACTGTATTTCAGCTTCCCTGTACGGTGTTATCCACGTTCAGAGGGCTCCCAGCCCGGGCTGAGCACTTCCATGTCACCCGGAGAGTGACAAGTGTTTAAAAACCGCATTACTTGGAAAAAATCCAGTAGCGCCCAGTGCCAGCTGTCACGTACCGGGCCAGGTACAGCACCTCGCCCAGGTACTCCTTCCCCGAGCACCGTCCCAACGACCCCCCGGCGAGGAGCAAGGCGCCGGGGCCCGGCAGTGTC
Source organism: Aptenodytes forsteri (assembly GCF_000699145.1). Classification (NCBI taxonomy): domain Eukaryota; kingdom Metazoa; phylum Chordata; class Aves; order Sphenisciformes; family Spheniscidae; genus Aptenodytes; species Aptenodytes forsteri. Next base: position 713,299 of record NW_008796063.1, read on the forward strand.
CCCGCCTCGCCGCCGCCCCCTCAGACGCTGGCCTCGGGCCAAGCCCGGGGGATCCACCGCACCCCCACGC
>NW_008796063.1:714094-726559 GCF_000699145.1 Aptenodytes forsteri
GGATACGCGGCTCGGGCGTGTGTGACTTGCGGGGTCTGTGGCGATGCGGTGTTTTTACTGTGAGCACAGCCCAACTCTTAGGGCCTTGCCTGCGGTGTGTATAGCAGCTGTACGGCTGCAGGTGAAGTTGCAGGGGTGGAGGGTGACTTCCCTGTCACTTGTTCCCAGACAGGATGATTAACGACATTTACCTGGTAATTAGTGATTAATATCTTAATTGGTATAAGACTTGGTATATGTTCTTTTAGTGTTTGAACCATTGCCTCAAACATAACAAAATCCAGCCTCTTTGGTGGATGAAGCAAAATAAAGAGTTGTTTGGTTTTATGTGTTGTTAGTGGCTGTGGACAAGCCAGGAACCAAGATCTGGAAGGCGCAGCTGGTGAGCGTGACGGGGCTGCACACAGGTGCACAGCGGTTATGGGGGTGCTGGGAGCTTTGCTGATTCCTCTTCTTTCGGGTTGTTTTGGCCTCGAAGCTGTGAATCTTGGCATGATTGTCAATGCTAATTGAACTGCTAAAGGAAATAGTTTCTTGTTTCCGATTCATGCTAGAAAAGGTAGTATGTTTTTGTGGGTAAATCAAAAAGTTGATCCAAAGAGAGATCACTGCGGCTCTGTTTATTGTAGGACAACTGGTGTCGTCGTATTCTAACGCTTGCTGCCAGCATCTGCGGAAGACAAGGCGGAGGCAGTTTATTGTGGAAATGGGAAAGGGGGCAGGGAGCCTAGATTCACCCTCCGGCTGGCATGTCAGTAAGTCTGATAAACTGAATAGTACTAAGTTGCAAGACACGGAAGCATTTACTGAATTTGAGAGGAGCTCAAGCATGAAGTAATTGAACTTGCCTGTTGCACTGTGTTCCTTAAGGCCCAAATCAGTCGCAAAACTAGATGGAAGGAGGGTGGCAAATGTGATGCTTTTTTAAAGAGGGATTGTGAGACTGGCCTAAGGAGATAGGGGCTGCCATATCAAGCAGATTACAAGGAAACTGGACTGTGCATAAATACAATATGTGATGGGAGAGTTAATGAGGGGGTTGAGTCACAAATTGCAAAAGGGTGAGAATCTGCAGGCCTTGATGTAAGTTGATATTGTCTGTATGGATTTTCACAAAGCTTTCAACAAGTTCCTTCGCCTAAGGCTTTTAGTTTCTTTAATCTATTATAGGGTAAGAGAGAGGCTTTCCGATAACGGTTTAAAAGATAGGGCATAGAGTGAGAGTGAATACAGAGTTACCAGTTTGGTCTCCTTTGAACAAATAACATTCAAAAGACACAAATAATTTAGAAAAGGGGGGTGGAGCATTTATAGCAAATACAAAAGTTTTCAGCATAGATGAAAGCAGAGGTGCTTGAGAGATCATTCTGCAACCCTTCAGTGATCTCAAACATCTGAAATTCAGCAAATGTTAGGATATTTTGGCAATTAATGAAAAACAAAACAGAAGATTTCACTGTGATACTGCACAACTAAAGCTAACCAGTACCTTACTTATTGTCAGTGGTGCTGGTCTTATACCCCTCTTAGTAGTGGTACAATAGAGCTTGGAAAATGTGTACAAAAGAGCAACACAAATGGCAGAAGAATGAAACAGCTTCTGTACAAGAAGTAGCGAAATAGATTAAAATTCTGTTGCCTGGACAGAAAATTAGTAACCTGGTCATGGTCTCAAATATTATGAATTATTGGGGGAAGGTTAATTCATTGTGATTGTGTCATAACACAAAAAGTATCAACTGAAAAATAAAATTAGCAGGCAGTACATTTAAAACAATCAGAAGAAAGCACTTTTTTCCACACAAGACATTTTGAAACACCTTGCCAAGATTTTATACCAAAAATAGCATGGAAAGGGTTATCCTGATTTGCAGAGGGTGACTGAGGTGGGGCTGCAAAGATGCTGCACTCCTTAGACCCTCTGGCTCAAAGTTGCCAGGCCGTGAAAGCTGGGCCACACCAGGGAAGGGATTGCTCTGTGTTTGTCATCCATTTATACTTTGTCTTTGAGCATCTGTCATTAGCTGCTGTCAGGAAGAGGAGAGCAGGCAAGACCAATTCTTTCACGTGACCATATGTTCTGCCACAGTGGGGCAAACAAGAAATTTAACAATGAATTAACCACCCATGTGGATACTGTCTCTCTTTCATAGATGTCCAGGAATATGGAGGAAATGAAGGAGAGCTGCATATGAACAAAAAGTGGTGAAATCTTTTTTTGTGGGAGGTGTGGGGTTCCCCCCACCCCCAACTGGATCTTTAATATCTGAAGAAACTGATAACCTAAAGTTTGCATTAGTTGAAAGGGCAACTGCCTGAGTAATGGAGAAAATGAGATTGAAATTAGACATGTCGTTTATGGAGTTAGGCATGCCTGATGATACAGACAAGATCCTGGTGTATAGGTATCCTGTAGGGTATATAAAGGATGGCAAAGATGACAGCTGGCTTTGAAGAAAAATTATGTGTTAAGTCAAAATACTTTATTATTTCATGTCCTCTATTATTTATAAAGTCAAACTTACACCACAGAAGCACACTGACAGCATTGAGACTTCTAGCCTGTCCTACTGCAGTTTTTCCCTTGGACAATTCAGCCAGGAGGAAAAAGCCACAAATAATGTATATAACCAGACAGAGAATGGTACATGTGAAGAAGGTTTGTCAGTTGTTAATCCTTTTTTCTGTGGGACAAGCATGGGTATGCAAAAACTCCTTGAGAGACAGTAGTTATTTTTAAAACTGTCTTTTTTTTTTTTTTTTTTTTGAAGACATTCTGAAAGTGATAAAGGCACATAAAGGCTGCTTCTTTCATACCTTTTCCTTTTTCTCACTATCCCTAGGTAGGAGTGAAAGTGTTAATATTTAGATTTTCTATGCTTGTAGTGTGTCTGTACTTTTAAGTTTTCAGATGAGTGGCAATTGGATGCTTTAAGTTTTTGGTAGTTAGCCTAGTTTATCTCGCTCAGTTTAGAAACCCATGTTGTACAGATTGCCATCTATTTTTCTTCTCCCATTGCAATATTGAAAAGTTCACAAGGCATCAATTAAAGTTAAGAATATGCATTTGTTTTATAAAGCAGTTGTTTTTGTCTTGGCTTCCTTTGGGAGCTTTTGGATGATTGAGACTTCAGTTAGGACTCCTTTGTTTTGTCTCATTGTCTTTACATGTAAAGTTTTCAGCTAATTTTGGCCTCAGTCATGCAAATACATGTTATAGATAGGAGCAGCCCACTGCATTTCCCAGTAAAACTTGCCTGTATAAAAGTTACTTGTATGAAAAAATGCTGGACTGGGGTTGTGGAAGGTCAAATTCATGTTCAGGGAGACTATCGTATCTAGGCGTTGCCTACATTTTTTGCAAAACTTAAAGTGAATTAAGAGAAGTTAAGGACTATCTTTAACTTGCGTACAGATCTGTGAAGAGTTAATTGGACTAAATGTTTATATACTATCCAGTGAAGTTAGTGCTGTGTATTTTTCAGCTATTACCATATTTCAAAGGTACAGTCCTGAACCTTGTTGGAAATAAGTTCTTATTTAAAATTTTGTGTTCTTAAAATCAGCACTGAGAGATCCTGTTCAAAACTACATTTTTATTTTGAATAATAGATAACAATTGAACTTCCATTTGTTTGAAACAGAGAGTGTGCCTTTTAGAGAAAGTATTGTGAAACAGTCTGTTCTGGTACTGAACGAAGACTTTGAGATTTCACAATTTCAATGGAAAAAACATGTTTTTGAGGAATGGTAAATTAGATAAATTAGCATAATAAAATTCAGAGAAATTATACTCTTTGTATAACTATGCCGTAGTGTACCTAAGTGCAACATTTGATGAAAATAAAAGGTAATATGTTGGAAGGATAATTTACACAAAGCACAAAGGAAGAGCTTAAAAGGAATGGTCTATGTTTTGTGTATAGAATGGCACTTAGATTTCTTTTCGTCAGGTTTTGGGTTTTTTGTTTGGGCTTGGTTTTTTTTCTTTTAAGATCTCATTAATAGTTAAGAAGAAGGTGTAGTATATTAAAATGAGAGTGGTTCTTTGGCTGCTGTGTATTTCATCTCCTAAGTAAAACTTGGGCATTTCCAGAGGCGCTGTCTTGTCTGTAACCTCCAGTTTACTCTCTTGGCTGCACTTTCAGTCTTGTTTTATTCTCTTCCCTTACCTTTCTCCTAAAAGCTCTACTGTTATGTTTAAAGAAGGACATCAGACATCAGTAATGCTCCTAATAAGAATCAGGAGCTTTCTAATATTGCTCAGGGAAATAGTAAGATATTCAGTATCTGGAATTGGGAAAGAAGGCATAACTCCTTGGCCTAGAATATTATCTCTATGTTTAAAATGTATACAATGTGTGATGTTTGGAATGTTATTTCAGTAAATGTACTGTAGGATGGAGGATTTTTGTTTTTGTGGGTCATTATGATAGGAGTGCCATGGAGTGCAGAGCTACCAAGCTTGGGTCACGAACTCAAGATATGGAACATGCTCTCCTATGAAGAGTTGGTAAACTGAGATTCTTCAGTCTTGAAAACTTGATTGAGAAAGGATTGATGGTGGTCTACAAATCATGATAGACATGAGTGCGAACTCTCTCTTCCTATGGAAGAACTAGGGAGTGCCAAGTAAATCTAGTAGAAACCATATTTAAAATAAAGGCAGGTGATTCTTCAAGCAGCAGCTGTGGGTGTGGAAAACTTGTAGAAGGATGCTGTGGATGCAAAAAAAATGGAAAGCTGTTGGAAAGAAATCTGTGGAAGGTTCTACAAAATATGTAGAAACCATGTCCTGCTCAGGAAGTCCCTGGACTGAACATAGTTGGAAGAATATTAGACAAGAACGTAATGTTTACTTGCGCTCATCTTATTCAACCCTGAGCATCTGCCTATGGCCCCTGTGGAAGGCAGAATACCGGGCTAGACTGACCATTGGTCTGACCATGAATAACTGTCCTTATTTTCTTATGCATCTTCCTCAGCAAGTTAATGGATTTCAGAGGGAGTGTAATTAGTGGTGGATTTTCTTTTACATAGTTCACTCTTCTATCACTCTGATATATCTCCTAATTTTCATCATCTGCAAAGTGGAGGGCTTTGTAGCAGTAGCTCTAGTAACTGTAAGTCACCTATTCTCATAATCTAATCACAAGCAACATGAGTTTGATGTTGTTTATTATTTCTGACAGTTGCATTTTTATGCAACTTACTAGAAATGATAGTTTACATAAGTGTATATGCTTGAGAATCAAGGAAATTACGTTGCTTGAAAGCCAAAGTATAGAAACAGGATTTTATTTGAAACAATTAAGAAAATCTGAAACTGTGGTCATTTTGAATTTCTGATTTCTGCTAGAAAGATGTCTGTCCAGCAAATCTGAGCTATGCCAACCTATTTAAAAAGTAGGTAAAGATTCAGCTTTGCATGTCATCTGCTGTGTTCTGAGCTAATTCTGCAGATATTTTGGCAGCAGGATCAGCAGCTGTCTTGTAAGTAGCAGCAGTTGAAAGAGGAGCAGAAAGGTATTGATAAATTGCTTCTGGAAGATCTTTTCTTTAATCTGTTCAGGAATGGCACTGTACTGAATAACGAAACAGGCACAGACTGGAAAAAAAAAAGATGATGTTGATGACCTGGGGTGACCTGTACTGGTTGAAAAATAGGAGAGTTACAGAGTCTACCTTTCTGGAAACCTCTTGAGTTCAGCCTACATCTATGGTCTCAGCATGCTTTCATGAGAGCTCCTTTAAATGTTCAGGGGCACGTGGCCCTCTGCATCCAGCCATTTGCCACATCGCATTGCTGCTGTGCAGTAATTAATCAGTTTGACAAGTGCGTGTGCATTGCGATTAGGAAGGAAGTGTTGATTTGATTTGTGGTATCTCAAGGATCTGCTTGAGAGCTTACTGGTCAGTTTAAGGGAATTCCTGAACTACCCTGGGGTGATTAATAGACTCTTAATTGATGATAAGAATAGGAGTTTATCACCATATGTATATATATTATTTAGATTTTAAACACATTTTTCTTCGATGCATCAAAATCTGCCTGACCAAGAGCTCCCAAAACTGAGAGGTAGGGAGTAAAGAATGACAGTTTTAATAAAGCCAGTTTATCGTGCATGTTAGGAGTATGTCATGTGTGGGTTGCACACAGACAACCAATCCAAACCCAGAGTTATGACTCCGAGATGTTTATTCAGACCTTTTTCAAGACTGTGGTAATTCTTCATGTTATTCCAGCTTTTTTTAGTAGTCACGATGCAATAGCAATGGTAAGTAATTGAAGTTCCAGGAGAGAAAACAAGTCTGGTTGTTAAGAGTTGCATTTTGAAATGAGGGAATGAGGAGCCTTAGATCATGGTAAATAATACTACTTGATTGTGTTACCAGTGCTGGGTTTGCTTGGATAAATGAGCCAAGGGGTAACAGTTATAATACGGTCTGTTCTACATTCCCTTTTCTGATTTTCATGAAAACAGATAGGAGGAATTTCAGGGAGGAAGGTAGGGTTAGAAGATGTCTTCAGCTGCCACTTCTTCCTTCCTCCAAGCTAATTTTATATTCTTCTTCAGGAAGCAGCATACATGAGCTGTGTTGTCTGTACTTCTGTACCTGAGATGTTCTTCATGCATCCTAAGTAGGAGAGAGCTAGAGGTTTGAAGGACGAGAAAATTAAGAGTTTTGGGTGTCAGCTATACTTTTTATATACTTTTATACAGCATTTTGTTTTATCCTTTTTGTAACATTTTCCCAGCTCCATAGATGGGAACCTTACTTTTTTGTTTTTCTGGGTGGATTGTGAAGGAGCAGTGAGTATCAGCTCATAAACTAGAGTAGCAACATCATTGCCAGTGTTAATGCAAGAGTTATCTGGAAAAAATCTGTGGTCATGCAGGATTATAAAGATCCTAGTTCCGTATTTGTTGGAAATACAGATACGTTTCCATCACCCATGTAATGATTAATGTTTTCTGAAGTTTATTACCCATAGGTTTAAAATGTTTATAGAAAAAATATTTCAATATAGATACTATTGTCATTCTTCCCACTATTGGGAAATTATTGAAATAAGTAGTTTTCCCAATTATCCTATGTCCAACTAAAAAAAATCCCAACAACAAAGTTGATTCAGTACATATGAGAATTAATTAGCTTTCACTGTGATCTTAGGACCGTAACTTAGGATATGTTTTCTTATGAGAATGTTACACAGAAAGCCTTTCTTTATCCAGTATACCTTTTTCCCCCCCCATTTTTTTTAGTGGTTGGACTGTGGTCATGTGGAGGTCTTTGTTTAAGCAGTAGGGAAGCAATACCACAGCTCTGTCTCTTTTTCCTAAAAGCTTTATTATAGTACTCATCTTTGAGGACTGTGAGCTTGGATCTCAGTAGACATCAAATGTGCCTTGTAAGTTCCCATTCCTACAGACCTCACACTACTTGCATCTCTTCCTGTTCACCTCGTCTGAATTGCAGTTCTAGGTAAAGCTTCAGATTTTCTCGTAATAATTGAAGCAGAAAGTCTGTCTCATTTTAATGTGTGGCTCCCAGCAGCCCTGAAAAGAAGAAGTAGTAGATAGAAAACGCCCTATTCTTTAGAATTAGTGCAAGTTTCGGTGGAGTAAAAGAGCAGTTCTCTGCTGAGTTTAATGAAGTTAAGATTTCACATAAAATTTTAAGTATGGGCTGTCATACATTGTTTCTGCACAAGCTGGCACAGGTACTTGCCATTTCATTCACTGCCATATCTCTGTCAGCGCTCTGAATTGCCAAGCATGACGAAATTGTTGGAGGGCAACTTCTCTTGCAGTGAATGGTGTTCAGTAGTGTTCAGTTGTAAGGCAGCAGAATCTGACATGGAGTTTGCTGGAAGATAAACCTCACTGATTTCATAACTGAGGTGTTTTGTTTATATGAACTTAAAGTGACCTGAAACATCACCACCTGTAAAGTGATTAATCTTAATTAGCATAAAACTTCTTGGCTGGAAAAGGTAGCTGCAGTTCAGAATGATCAGCAAATTCACGTGTAAATGTTTTTTGTTTTGCATATTAACCCAGCATGTAATTTCACCTGTTCTAAGGTGACTGCTATGTCTTAAGCAAGGAGATGTGATAGACTTTCTTGCAAATCTCATATTGAGATTCATGTTCTGTACGAGATGCTGTGTATGATGATTCTGTGTAGAAGATTATTATATTGAACTGTTGTATTCCTTAATTTCATATTAGTGTATTCTGGATAGTAGATATCACAGTGGATTGGCATCTTCTAGTGGAAATGCCATTCTAGGTCACAACATCTTTCTGACAGCAGAAATGGGATCACTAAAATTTTGTGGATAGAGGAGTGATTTACAGAAGTGTGGTATAATAAGTAAGGCAATTTGCAGAAACTTGTGCAAGGTGTTTTTACAGTAAGTTAAATTTGTTTACCGCTGTTGATTGTTTCAATTCCTGTGTTTCAAATGTTGCCAAATTTATTTTTTTTTAATAGCAATGGGGCTATGTTTTAACTTTCATGTGTCTGAATTCTGATCTTAATATAACATTTTAAAGGTGGCGATACATGTGAGTATCTTCTGTCCAGTGGGAGATTTCTTGGAGAAAAAGTATGGCAACCGCACAGTTGTATGATGCATAAGTATAAAAATAGGTAAGGAAACTCGTGTCTTCTGTTCATCTGCCTGGAAGGAAGAGTTGTTGTTTGACTGCATCTGTAGTAATTGCAGTGTCATCTATTTTTCACTTTGTAGCTGATTCTCTAGGCTTTCCAAAATATGCAACATTTATCAGAAGGAAGTCTTTTCCTTGTACATTATCTGTGTGTCTACAGTGTTTACCATAGTTGTATTTATATATAAAATACAAATAAATATTGGTGATAGTAGTACTGATACGTGTTACGGAGAGCCACAAGATACTGCAAGAGACTGCATAGCTTTGTATGTCACTCTCAGATTGCTGAAAGGGAAAATGCTGACCTTATGTGTAGAATCACAAGTAAAAAAATCCCAAATAAAATTACCAATCACTTTTTTTCACCTACTAGTAAGAGAACTTTATTTTTTAGAATTACACTGTATATTACCATTTTGAAACTACTGTGTCTGTAGCACCACAGAATAGGAAAGCCTGCTTGGTTGTTTGCCTAATCACATTAGCAGGAGCATTCATTTTCATTTCTATGCAAATTACACTAAACTTTTTATTAATTCCGCATGTTTAAAAAAAGATTTACCATTTGTTAGAGCTGGATATAATGCTTAGAATTATCTATATTGCTCTGTAGATTTTCTAAAGACTTTTTCCTAAAATACAAATTTCCTGTAACGTGAATGTTGCTATTTTGTTTTACAGTGAAGCAAAAAATTGCCTCATAGACAAACATGTTGTGTTTATAGGAGATTCTAGAATTCGACAGCTGTTCTATTCATTTATAAGACTCATAAATCCTCAAGTCAAAGAAGAAGGAAATAAGGTGAGCTAGTTTATTTTGATGATGGTTTTGTTTCTTTCTTCCTAATTTACCTCATACCTCTTCTCTGAACTTCAAAAACGCAAGAAATGATACTGTTTGCTGGCCTAGCCATCAGGAAGAAGAACCACGGAAAGGTCTTTTGGAGAAGAACAAGATTAGACCAAGATAATTGTTTGTGTGCTAATGAGATGATTGGGAATCTGAGAAGTGAACTAGGAAACTCGAGAGAAAGCTCGCGTCAGTCTGGGAATAAAGAAGCTGACTTGTCCCATAGCAACTTATGCTTCATATTTGGCTTCTTGATGAGAAAATGATTGCTCCTTTGTGTGTTTTTAAATAGTAGTAATTCATGGCTTATAATTTGTGATTTTAAATGTCAGTGAAATTGCTGATCTAATCTGTTGATAAAAATCCTTGGGGCAATGACAGATTTCCAGGTCTAACTTGAGGCTGAAACTAAAAATAGCTTCTGGCCTTACCTTCCTTTTGATTGCTGCCGAAGAGCTGTTTGAATTTTATAAGGTGAAGAACGTAAACTGCAGCTTACAGGGTGGAAGCAGTAAGAAAGGATTTAGCCATGTCATTTGTTGAACAGAATATTCATTTCTTTTGCTGTGTCGTGCTTCTTAGGTGTATCCCTTTATGGATGTATGTACACGTAAGGAGGGCAAAGATGTTTCACTTTCAACTGTAGATCAGATTTGTCAATTATTTAGTACTTTAGTCGTTTAGAAGTGCAAGCTAGCAGCTTTTTTAGCAGGCAGCATGCGGTCACTTTCACTTGTCAAAACAAGATGTTTCATTGATCGAATAACTCTGTTTTTCCTAGTCTCTTGGTTAGGTCACAGTTGCTGCCCAAAAGTGAGGATATGCTAGAGTGCTGTAATTGATTTTTAAGTCGAGAGGTATCTTTTGTCAAGTATTTATGAAATCAAGATCTCAGTTTGTGGAAGAGAAACACACTTGTTCTTTTGCACCAGGATTGAAACTAATATTGTATTTAGTAATATTTTAAAGGAGGATTGTGTATGCAGTATCTGTTTTCTTTCTGATTTCTTGCAATCTCACTCAGCAAATTTAATAATGCATTCCAGACTTTATTTCTGCGTGAGATTATTTTCTTTTATTCTTCAATTAAAACTGTTTTGGCTGTTTTGTGCAAAGAAGATGGGCGGATGAAAAAGAAGGCTAGGGAGAAGGAAGTGTAAGAAAAGAAAGAAAAAAGAAGTCTTAAGTTTTTCTCATTTTGGGAGGCTAAATTTAGGAAAATATTTTATACCTTTGTAACAGAGTGAACAGAAAGCATTTCAGACTTTGTTGGATAGATTTCTTCCAGGCAAAATAACCCTTTATGCGAGTAGCTTGTTTTATCAAGGAAGTAACATAAACATTTTGCATGAGTACACTGACAAGTTTATACAAGAAAAATCCTTTCTACTGAAGATAAACTTTTGGGTGAGAGCAAATTAACTCATGAATGTAAATGTTTTTTTTTCCTTCTGAAAGTTTGTCTTACTTTGGTTTTATTGTTTTGGGTTTTTTGACAGCATGGAAATATCCCTTTTGAAGATAAATCTGCTTCAATTAAAGTGGTAAGTTTTTACCTAGCATTAAATTGCAAGCCATAATAATGCATATTATTATTTCATACAATGTAATCCAAGTTGCAGTCAGAGCTAGATTTTTCAAATTTCCACAAATGCTGTAAAAGTCAAAAGAAGCTTTAGACCATCAACATTCTGTATAAATTTTCCACAAAATATATCGGAGTGTATCTTAACGTATTATATTTTGAATAAGATTCTTCGAGAGACTTTGGCTTTGAGTATTCTCTGTTATCTTGGGGCATAAGCTCTGGAAGCCTGTATAATTTTTCTTTTTTTCAGATCTTATAATTTGGCCTTCCCAAGAATAGCTTTTGCCAGGAAGTTTACTTTTCCACTGCTGTAAGAATATGTATCTGGGGCTAACTTACTTGGAATGGTAATTGTCATAATTGCCATCGAGCTCTCTATGCTATCCCAACAAGTATTCCTTCCACTGTTTTTGCATGGAGAAATAGCCACAATGTTGATGATAATGTGGATATTTAAAAAAAGAAAACAAAGTACTTGAGGGTAGGTTTTATGAAGGACTCTGTTCTCCTCTGCCCTGGCAGTTGAAATGGTGTCCTCAATAGCTCTCTTTGCTTCCCATGACAGCTGTCAGCAGTACTGGGATTCTGCTAGTCATGTATTTGTTTATCCCCTGGAGACAACTCATTCTCTGTTCATGAAAACCAAAGAAGCATGTATTTGCTGGGTTGTCTGCAAGTGGGTTTTCAGTACCTGTTTGTGTACATGGTTAAGATTTAGGGTACAGAATAACATTTTACGGCATGAGCCCACAACAATTTAAGCCTATGCTGTCCCACTCTGTTGCTCTTCATAGTCTGTTCCTGTGTTTGTGCTGTAACTAGCCCTGGTACAGCTGTGGAGTGGTCTGGTTTAGGAGTTGATTCAGCCAAAAACTTACCTTGTAGGGTTCCTTTTTCGTCAGGTCTGATGTGGCTCATCATAGGGTTATGTGAATGCTGGAAAAGAGGGGGCAGAACACAAGGCAGGACAAAGGGGACAAAGCAATGTGGTTTATGTTGGTGTAGCCTGATACAGAACTACATCTTCAAAACTCCTTAAGCCTTGGTAGGTGTCTAACCACCAAGATTTGAGATGGCTTTTGGGAGATGTCTGGGTAGTTAAGAACATACTCCTAGTCTGGCCTAGTGGGCCAGCAAAAGATGCCCAGAGCCTGAAGAAGGAACACAGCTCAGCAGGAGAGCACCTGAAGAGCAGCACAAAGGAGCTCCAGCCAGTAAGACAGCCTCATCGGGGGCCAAACTTAAATGCCTCTATGCAAACACACGTAGCATGGGGAATAAACAAGAGGAGTTAGAGACGTGCGCACGCCTGCAGGGCTACAACCTTATTGGCATCACGGAGA
>NW_008796063.1:729066-739522 GCF_000699145.1 Aptenodytes forsteri
CTAGTTGAAGATGTCCCTGCCCATGGCAGGGGAGTTGGACTAGATGACCTTTAAAGGTCCCTTCCAACCCAAATTATTCTATGATTCTAGTCTGCTGCTTCCTTGTTTTTATGCTGTATGTCTGTTTACATTATTGGCATGGTAGCTGAATTTTGACATTCAGAATAGCTGTGACCCAATAATCTAAATGTGGAAATTACTTGTCTGCTGCTTCCTTGTTTTTATGCTGTATGTCTGTTTACATTATTGGCATGGTAGCTGAATTTTGACATTCAGAATAGCTGTGACCCAATAATCTAAATGTGGAAATTACTTGACCAACAAAAGAGAAAATCACTGGGAACAAGTGGAGAGTTTAATTTTGCCCTTTCTAGTCATCATACTGACCCTTCCATCCTGCAGCACTGCAGATGGCTGCCTGATCGCTCACAGATTCTGCCAAATAGTGAATTGACAGTACTCAAGGAAACTACCAAAATCTTTAGGTCTGTGTGGGTGGAAGACAGAGATTTCCTCTCTGCTGGTAGTGTTTCTGCATTCTGCATTATAAAATTTCCTCACAATAGTTTCTGCATGTGTAATCCCTGCCATTTCACTTTAATGTGTATTTGTAGTCGTTTTGATAGTTCTGCACCTGAGGAGTAACTAGATGGGAGACATAATAGCACTAGCCGAAGTCTAGACTGTCCTTCTAGATGAAGGTTGGGCACTACTCCTGACATCTAAAAAAATGTCAGTAGGTATTGCATTTAGTGTCCATAGCACTATTAGATTTAAACAGCTAATAATTTATGAAGTGGTAATGTAAAATGTTAGGATTTATTTTTGTTTGAAAAGTGTGATTTCAAGCTATCAATCACATTATGTAAAGTTCTGGAAGAAAAAAAAACCCTGTTGGTAAAAACTTTGGGAAATTGAGCAAAAAGCAAGTTGTAATAAATAAGTTACAGATGTGAGCTTGGTTTTAGCCCTGATTGCATTGGAAGCTCAAGGACATTCCATTTGGCAGAAGCTAAAAAAATTACCTTCTTGGTGAAATCCCAACTCCTGAACTACAAATGAAAATTTTTTCTTTTTTCATGGGGGCAAAGGGTTTGGGTTTTTTTTTTCCTTTTTTTTTTCTTTCGGTTTTCCATGCTAGGCCGAGATGTCAGGCTTTTCATGCTAACTATAAAGGAAATCTCACTTTGGGCAAAGTGTTTTTCTTTCACAGTTGAATTGATGGCAATTCGTTTGGTTTTTGATTTTTTGTTATTAGTCTACTGCTTGTCTTTAAGCTTACAGAGTGAGCTTGCATTTATTTTACAGGATTTCCTGTGGTATCCAGAAGTTAATGGCTCTATGAGGCAACGTATCAAATCTTGGACTGAGGTTTGTCTTAAAAAACTGTTCATTTTAGGAAAATACAGCAGCTGACTGAGGACTACTACCTTTCTTTTTTTTCATATACACAGCTATAATTACTAGGAGTCCAGCAGATGCAGCATATCACATATATTCAGTCAGTTATGTACCAGAGATATGAAATTTAACATCAAAATAGTGAAAGGGGGATGCTTACTGGTGTGTATGTTTCTGGGCATCTCCAGGTCTCACAAGGATGACTTCACTTGGGCCAAAAAACCCCCAAACCAAACCAGAAAAACCCTACTTCCTAGGACCAGGTTGATTCATCCTATTAAGAGCTGAAAGGATTTTACTCTGATGTGATGTTTCTCTTCCTCTGTGTCTGCGATGGCTCCGCTTTTATGTGACCGAACATTTTTGATCCTTACGGATCCCTTCCAACTTGAGATATTCTATGATTTTACATCTATGTTAATTTGAGTGTTCCCAACTGAAGGACAAAGGCGACTGGAAAGTCAAGAATGCCTTGATTTTTTTTTTTTTTCAATATTTCCCTCAAATTGCGTACTAATTATTTTACGTTTCAGTTATGATATAGGTTGTCATGTTATTCAGCATAAAATTATGTACGTAATTCTGATAACGAGTAATATGTTTACAGATTGGCAACAAATTTTTCTTCTTTCTTTCTTTGTTGACCTTTAAAAAGACTGGAGTGATTTAGCAATGGCCCCCGGTGATTCTTTTGCTACCCTATTTGTCATTCTTGCATGACACCTTCCATCAAGATAGCTGAAGTTACCATTCGTTTTTCTGTGGTTACTAAAAAAAATTGAGAGCTGCTAAACCCTTGCTGTGCCAAGGCAAAACTCATACTGAGGTGATCAGCACTGTTTGTTTCCTTGTACTCTTCTGTTTGAGTACATATTCTGTTCCTTGTCCTAGACATAACTTTCAGACCAGGGCAACAAGGACAACAACTGTCTGTTGTCCTTGTTCTGTTTTTGCAATGTGTTTATGGTCACTTCAGTCAGTTGAACAGCTCAAACAGACGTTTGAGAATGCTGAGAGACACTGAGAGAAAAAGTACTTCAATAGTATGATCTACAGTTTACTTGACCTTAGGAGGAGATGTTTAGATAGCTTTTAAAGAGAACTTATGCTGCTAAATTGATAATGATTGTAAGTGCTTATTGATGCTTTGCACTTTTGCAGATTCTGTTATGTGAAAATTCTGGTATGTCACAAATTGATGTTCTCTGTAATATATCTGCAGTCTATTCTTTTGTAACCATTAACTGATGGACAAGTTGAGTCACAGTTAATTAAGATATGTCTTAATTAACTTGATATAATAATAAGTATAATTTGTGAATATTTTAAAACAAAATTTCTTTTTACTTTGTGTCTTAGGGTTCTGTGGCAAAACCTCATATAATTGTAGCAGGAGCTGCCACGGTAAGTTATACATGTATGGGTATTTTAATAAAGAAGGAAGTTCTAGTAGCATAACTTTTATGCTCTCAAGGTGGTTACATGATGAAGTTATTAAACCCAATTTATAATAAAAAATATACTCTCAGTGAATTTTCTGTTATAACAAGTAGTTCTGAAATAGCAGATATATTGTATTATAGCTGTGCGATGTACAGTACTTGCTTTTTGGCAGCAATACTCATTAATAAGCATTGATTTGCTTGAACCTAGCTAATAAATAAAGTAGCCTCTTTGTTAAAAGCAGATTATTCATTTAAAAAGTTAAATAAAAGTACTTGCATACTAACTGAGATGCATTTTTAATAAACTCTCTTCAGTCACAAAATACTGCTTTTGAGCATGGCCCAATCTGGAACGCTCTTTCTGAGTGCATATATTTCTTTTAGACTTACATGGGCAAAAACCTGAATTTTACAAGAATAATTCAGCAACCAAAGACATTGCACTTCCTGAATCTTGTTCCACTGGAAGTTTCCACCACTGCTATGAGCTGCAGCATCACAGAAAACAGGGCTGACAAGGACCTGAAGAGATCTCCTAACCCACCAGTTTGCCACAAGGCAGGATCAGTTACACCTGTGTCGCGCTTGACAAGAGTCAACCAATTCTTTAAAACTTCTAGGGAGGGAATTCAGCAGCCCCCCCTAAGTAGTCTATTCCAGTAGTTGGCTGGTACTGGGAGTCAAGAGTCGAACAACTGCTCATCTCATTAATTCCACATTTAATGTCCCTTACGTCCAAATATTTTGGAACTGGAATTTGAAAGGCATTAGCTATTATAAATTCATACCAGCTCAAATGTAGAGGGAGAAAATGTGTTCCATGCTCCTGGGCATGCCAGTCTAGGGGGAATTCCCCCAATTTTAGGGGAAGGTCCTATGTGTATGCAGACTTCCACACATTTCCTGAGGGATCAGAAATTCTCTTGTTTCCTTACAGATGAACCCCCTAAATTCTCTTCCTCTGTAGGATCCACGTAAATATTGAGCTTTAGGAATCTTAGTAAGCCTAGAATATCTCTGCTCAGTCTGAGAATCTAGCGTGTCTTACTAGCATGAGTCGTACTTCACACAGAAAATGCCATTATATATGGATAATGTTCTGGCATGCAGGAGGTCATGTTGCAAAACTACAGGACTCTTAGCTAAATAATTCCTTTTAATTATATATATACATTAGCCGTAGCTTGTTGTCCTTTGTGGACAGCAGGAGATACAAACCAACAATATGTATGTGATGCTCAGCTCTTTATAACACCAATATATTTACACAAAACATTAATAGTGATATCTAGAGTTGGCCAAAGACAAACATCCCCTATTTTAAGGGACTTGCAGAAAAATAAAGTGCTTCAAAAATCTGATGCATCAGCAACATCACCATGGCTAGCACTAGTGTGGTAACCTGCTGCTAGATTAAAATGTGTGCCCTTGGACTTATCAGCATTTTGAAACTTCCCTGTATCTTTAACTTAGCTCTCGGTTTGGTCATGCTACTTTGGTCTGGACATGTCTGTCTTAAGACATCAACTGCATAACAGTTTATAAGTAGAAGTAAACTCTTACAAGCTGGAGAAGCTCCAGCTAGTACACAACTCAGTTGCTTGCTTATTCTGGGAAAAGGAGATGCTCTGAGGATGTCACTGCAGTGCTCTGCTTCTTAGTTCCTGGCTTCCTGTTGAATAGAATATGCTTCTTAAAACGTCTTTTAAATACTGTAGGTGTTTCACGAGTAAAGATTTAGCTACTGGGAGAAACT
Organism: Aptenodytes forsteri; assembly: GCF_000699145.1. Classification (NCBI taxonomy): domain Eukaryota; kingdom Metazoa; phylum Chordata; class Aves; order Sphenisciformes; family Spheniscidae; genus Aptenodytes; species Aptenodytes forsteri. The sequence continues at coordinate 733,669 of NW_008796063.1, forward strand.
ACTTTTTTTCCAGAGTGTGAGTTCTCAGAGCAGCTGCATGTTATTTGGTTTCATGAAGTATTCGTTTATATTCGATAATATTCTCATGAAGTGGACTAACCAGTGTACTTGGCTTACATCAAAATTTTTATGTTGATATTTAGAAATAACTAGAGAGTTCACTACATACAGGCTAAATTATTAATTTTTTTTTTTTTTACACATTTTGTCTAAATTAGTATAGATACAGTAATACTTTTAAAAAATGCTAAATCTTTTTTTCCTACAGTGTGGGAGATTCTTTTCAGAAGTTAGGAGACATTCTTGGGTAGCTATAGCATTCTCCCAATCATTTCATACAGAAGATTAAATCAGAAATTAAAATGGCTCCTCTTCTTTTCTTTTTTTTTCTCTTTTTTTCTTTTTGGATATCTGCAAAACATTTTTCTCTTTTCTTTGTGGATATCTGCAAAACAGATGGAAATATTGGAACTCAGTACCACCATCAAGCTTTTTTCTGTGGTCAGTTTTCCTAGAGTAAAATTGACCGAATTGGCCATGATTTTTTTATAATGTGACTGGCTTTGCTACTTCATCATTGTTCAAAGTCATGGGGCTTTTAATTAAAATACCTTGCATCATTTAATTTATGAAAAATCAAATACACATTAAGTTGAATATTATATACTCTGTATTTAAATGATCTGTTTGAATGTAATTATCTGTCTAGACAGCTGCTTGTTCAAAAAGAAATTTTTTAGCACTTTAAAAGCAAAGACTAAAGAAATAATCTAGCTTTATAGAAATAATGAAAAATAGCTACTAACGAAGCAATGGAATCAGTTAATTAAGGGTCTTCTGACATACAGGTTCTGAATCTCTTTCTTTGTTTCTCCAGTGGTCTATCAAGATTCACAATGGCAGCAACGAAGCCCTCACACAATATAAAATCAATATCACTTCAATTGCACCTCTTTTGGAAAAATTAGCAAAAAATAGTGATGTTTACTGGGTCTTACAAGGTAAAGTAATGAACAGTAGGTAACAATTGTACTGTCACTGTCTGTTGAATCATTATCTTGTAGGATACGGAAAACTTAGTCCATATTGCTTACTTGCAGAGTAAAAAGGCTGTTGGTTGAATTCCGTTCTGGCCTTTCTTGCAACCTTAACTAGCTGGTACCTAACTAGCTGTTACTAGTGATGGAGATTTTAAAGCGCTCTCAGGAAAATCTTTTGCCTTCTGAATTCTTAATTCTTTGTTAGCTTACTCTCAGACTCAATATGCCAGGTTTATTCTCCCTGTGCTGTGCTCCATACATGCCTCCTGGGAGTCAAGAACACAAGTGCATAAAACAGCTGTATTCCTGTGTTTGTGTTCAATTAAATTTTCAGATTACATAAATAATAGGAGAGGTTCAACGAGTGCATCCTCTGTGTGTGTCTAGAATGAATAGACGTACTCTAGAGAATACAGAGAATTTAAGTCTCTAGGATGAAACTTGCTTCTGTACACTTGAGCACTGATGAGTTAAGGTTAGGCGCCAGAAATCATGGTTGAAAATGAGTCTGTGATATTTTTCTTACGGCACCACGCTTACATTCTTTTGCTTTTCTTCAATAAAACCTAAGGTATGTCTCTGACACTGAACAATGAGCTCATAGGTAGAATGCGTTTCCTGGTTTATCTGCCGTAGAATACGGCATTTTAGATTATTACCTCAGTTAGAAACATAGGCAGATTTTGAGCCCTAATAGGAATATACCCAGCTGTACCCTTACAGTCATATCCAAGTTCCTATCAAAGATGGTTCTAGAGGTTAACCTGAATCAACAATCTTCTTGCATTCCTTTCAAAACCATGTTTATCTATAACAGAAACAGTTAGCTGTCAGACATGTCCCAACATTCTGTTGATAAAGATCCAGTCCATTTAAGTCATCTCTGAGCTCTTTAATGGAACGAATAAGAGGAAAAGCAGCCTGTACACACAGAGTTGTCTAGCATTGGTTGTCCAAAAGTAGGCATTGAGGTAGCTAAAGTAAATCAACTTACAGCTCGTAATGTGTTTCACCAGAGTTATGAACATCAGTAGCTTTTCATAGCAACTTACTGATCTCCAGCTGACCTTTTGATCTAAAATTCCGTATAGCTTTGTGTTAAGCTCTACGTAATTTCTGAAGCCTGCAGGCAATTAAGTGGTGTTCCATTCTTCCGAAAAACTGAAATTCTGCCATCAGTTAAACTGGAATCAACAGGAGCAAGTGGAATATGCTTATGGACTATGACTTAGAGAAATGAGAAGCTGGTTTCTTCTGCAGTAACTAGAGGGTTTGAGAGATTTTTTTTTTTTTCCCCCCACATGTCTATTCTGCTGTCTATCTTCTGTCCTCTTGGCTTTGGAGTCTTTCCTTGGGGGATTCCATTGCTGAGAGAAGGCATAAGCAGCTCTGCACTCCAGCATTATACGTTCTTCATGGGTTTCGGGAAGTTAAACAGGCATTCATGTCTGGCTAAAGCTTTCTAATCTATAAGTACATATGCATGACTAGGGAATGGCGATAAGAACATTTCATCATAAACAACTCTCGTTACTACTCTAGTTACTGTAACAGTCACTCATTCCTCATTGTACATTTTTTTCTGTACCATTAAACAATTGTGGCTACCTAAATGAAAGTAGCCTGTACAACTTGAGCTAAGTATTTGTCAAGTAGAAGATTAATGTGCCTGTTCTTTGTCCTTTCAAATTCAGACCCTGTTTATGAAGATATGCTGAGTGAAAGTCGGAAGATGATCACTAATGAGAAAATAGATGCTTATAACGAAGCAGCTGTTCGTATTCTGAACAGCAGCTCCCGAAATTCCAAAGCTAAAGTTAAAGTGTTCAGTGTATCAAAATTGATAGCACAAGAAACTATCATGAAGTCTGCAGATGGCCTGCATCTCCCTGAATCAAGCAGAGATACAGTAAGTGTTTTTATCACTGGTCAACATCAAAAAGTAATAATAGTAAAACAAGATTTTAAGTGAATGTTCTGAAATGGCAGACAATATGAATGTAATGAGGACCTGCACATTCTTCAGAAAATTTTTTTCAGAAGATCTCAATAGGTGGGAGGGCAGTCAGTTGTATAGGATGTTTAAAAAACATAATAGCAAACACATTAATGCGTAGCTATTTTAAAATAGCTGTTAATCCGCTAGATCTTTTAGATTCTGAGTGCAAATTTTGTGCCTTCATCTGTATGAATGAGTTAGAGTGATAATGATTTGTAAAGCAGTGCTAAGAAATAAGTCTTAAATTTTCCCCTATGTGCCCATATAATTTTGTTTAGTAAGGAGTATGAAAAGGGTAAGAAAACACACAATATACACCTTTGTGGTTGCATGGAGTGCCAACTCCTTTGCAGGTTTCAGTTGCTTTCAGGTACTGGATGAACTAAATATCATTTAACCACAGGTTTCAGTCTCTTTGTCATGTTTTAGAGACTTTAATTACCGTGCCCCTTTAGGACCCAAGTTTGTGAGCTGTTTTTAATTTATAGTCCATTTAGCTCAGTATAGCTCCTTTTATAGCCAGTAGAGAGAACCCTTCTGTAAGGATTAGGATTAGCTCTTTTTGCTTACCTCAAGAAGCTCAAAGGTTTCCTGGTTGGAAGAGATGTTTTGACTGTACTGTTGAATGCAACTAGGTATATGGGGTTACTGTGAAATTTTATCTGTGTAATGGTAAGGGAGAATTGCATATGTTTTATGTCAATGCATGATCTAGAAGAAAATTTCTTACGATGAAAATGTTAACTTTTTTATTAGAGATTAATTGACAAAACTGCCTATTTCTTTGACAGAACGCGATGATTCTTATGAATGTCTACTGCAATAAGATAATGAAGCCCATTGATGGCTCCTGCTGCCAGCCTCAGCCTCCTCTCACTCTGATACAGAAGTTAGCTTTCTGTTTCTTTACTTTGTCCATTATCGGATATTTAATTATCAATTTAATTCATCGGAATAATTTTCGGAAGAACAAATCATGCACTGATTTGGAAGGTGGAGAGGAGAAGAAACCTGCCATCAGCACCCCTAATGTTTCTACTTTAGAGATGCTCTTACACTCCTTGTGCAAACTTGGTCTAATCATGACCTATTTTTATCTATGTGACAGAGCAAATCTTTTCATGAAGGAAAATAAATTTTATACACATTCATCTTTCTTCATACCAATCGTCTATATCTTGGTTTTGGGGGTATTTTATACCGAAAATACCAAAGAGGTAATGATCACATTGACATCCTACTTATAACGTTGTTTTCCAATTTGAGTGTAAATAACTAATTGCTAAATATTGAAAGCTAAATTTTCAAAGTCAGTATAACTCATCTGCAAAAATGCACTCACAAGCAATATAACATTTGCATGGAATTAGATGCAAAAGCTTTTTGAAAGCATATGGCTATGAGCGCTTTTAGCCATTGTCACTCAGTCCAATTTGAAGTGAGCATAGCTCAGATACAAGAGAGTGTAGAGCACGTTAAAATCTGGTAGACCTGTGTCCACTAGACAGAAGTCTTTTACAGTTGAGACCTATTTACCCTTAAAGTGGTTTATTGTTTTGAACTTTTTCTCCTCATTTTGTAGATGTTCGTTGTACTTTTTGGAATAGCAACACTCTTGTTTTGTTTTGCATTAGACTAAAGTGTTAAATAGAGAACAGACTGATGAATGGAAGGGCTGGATGCAACTTGTTATTTTGATTTATCATATCTCTGGAGCAAGCACAGTAAGTGATTTGAATTTCCTATTTTTTTTTAAGTGGGAATGCAATTTGGGTGTGTTACTTCAAAAGAAAGATAGTGCAAATGCGTATTAGAGTTGAATAGCATGAATAACTCATGCTATTGTTCCTGTAGTTTTAAAAATGGTATTAGCAGAATTAGTTTTTCTCTCTAAGTGTAGATTTCATTGATAAGAGCATTTTATGCATTACTTAGCTAATGAAAAAATATACTTGTTTCCTCCATGTAGAATATTATGTTAGTTTATTTTTAACTGCTAGCAACACTTCATTTTTATGTTCAGAACTTGAAACTGCTGAAGGTAAGCCCTCAAAGATCCTTTCTTAACTCTCTTTTAACTGGTTACAGAATATGGACAGTTTAAAGCAATAAATAACAGAAACTCATTTTAACATCAGAGAGGTTAGGGCAACAAAAGAGCTTAGTAAGAAACAGGGAAATGCAGCATAATGTTTCTTTTCTTAGTTAAACCTGACTTACTGCAATGCAGAAAAAACGTAAAATAGGGGGGAAGAAAGGAAAATCGAAAGCATTTACGTGGCCATTTATGAAAGGTACTTTATTTTTCTCAACAGTTTTTGCCTGTGTACATGCACATTCGAGTTCTGGTTGCTGCATATCTGTTCCAAACAGGTTATGGACACTTCTCATATTTTTGGATAAAAGGGGACTTTGGTGTATACAGAGTGTGTCAGGTAAGAATATCTACTTACCGTTTTTATAAAGAAATTTGTTCAGATAACAAAATACCCATAATATATCTGTACTCCCTAAGTAATGTGATACAAGATTACTTAACAAAGGTTTGCACATTCAAAATGGCTGTTGTTTCTATGTAATCTGACCTGTTTAATCAGTAATATTTATCTAATACAAACATATTGTATTTGTTTCCCGCCTAGTGGATGAGGGAAAGGCTGTGGATGTGGTCTACCGGGACTTCAGCAAGGCCTTTGACACCGTCTCCCACAGCATTCTCCTAGAGAAGCTGGCGGCTCACGGCTTAGACAGGTGTACTCTGCGCTGGGTCAAAAACTGGCTGGACGGCCGGGCCCAGAGAGTTGTGGTGAATGGA